>NC_060157.1:12150782-12216325 GCF_021292245.1 Micropterus dolomieu
ACGGGCGGGCCAGTCCATAGCATCAATGCCTTCCTCTTGCAGGAACTGCTGACACACTCCAGCCACATGAGGTCTAGCGTTGTCTTGCATTAGGAGGAACCCAGGGCCAACCGCACCAGCATATGGTCTCACAAGGGGTCTGAGGATCTCATCTCGGTACCTAATGGCAGTCAGGCTACCTCTGGCGAGCACATGGAGGGCTGTGCGGCCCCCCAAAGAAATGCCACCCCACACCATTACTGACACACCGCCAAACCGGTCATGCTGGAGGATGTTGCAGGCAGCAGAACGTTCTCCACAGCGTCTTCAGACTCTGTCACGTCTGTCACATGTGCTCAGTGTGAACCTGCTTTCATCTGTGAAGAGCACAGTGGCGAATTTGTCAATCTTGGTGTTCTCTGGCAAATGCCAAACGTCCTGCACGGTGTTAGGCTGTCAGCACAACCCCCACCTGTGGACGTCGGGCCCTCATACCACCCTCATGGAGTCTGTTTCTGACCGTTTGAGCAGACACGTGCACATTTGTGGCCTGCTGGAGGTCATTTTGCAGGGCTCTGGCAGTGCTCCTCCTGCTCCTCCTTGCACAAAGGCGGAGGTAGCGGTCCTGTTGCCCTCTTACGGCCTCCTCCATGTCTCCTCATGTACTGGCCTGTCTCTTGGTAGCGCCTCCGTGCTCTGGACACTACGCTGACAGACACAGCAAACCTTCTTGCCACAGCTCGCATTGATGTTCCATCCTGGATGAGCTGCACTACCTGAGCCACTTGTATGTGTTGTAGACTCTGTCTCATGCTACCACTAGAGTGAAAGTATTGCCAGCATTCAAAAGTGACCAAAACATCAGCCAGGAAGCATAGGAACTGAGAAGTGGTCTGTGGTCACCACCTGCATAACCACTCCTTTATTGGGGGTGCCTATAATTTCCACCTGTTGTCTATTCCATTTGCACAACAGCATGTGAAATTGATTGTCAATCAGTGTTGCTTCCTAAGTGGAAAGTTTGATTTCACAGGAGTGTGATTGACTTGGAGTTGCATTGTGTTGTTTAAGTGTTCCCTTTATTTTTTTCAGATGTACAACGCAATTCAACTGGATCCTGAGTACATGAATGTGTAATTCAGATTAAATACTACAGAATATTACAAGAACTTCTGCAGTCAGTAAAAGTGAAATTTAGGGCTTCCTGAGGCCACAGAGCATCTCACCTTCATCCTCCTCGTCGTTGTGATCCTCCAGCATCTCCAGATGAGGCATGGTCAGCGTCATCATCTCCCACAGAGTCAGACCGAAGGCGAAGACATCAGCTTTGTCTGTGATCTCTCCTCCCTCATCCAGAGCTTCCTTCGGTTTCCACGGCTCTGTGCCGATGTACTCCGCCTTTGGATCTGACACTGAGGACGGAGAGAGAGAAAGAAGAAAAACATTTTTAATAAAACCCATATTGATGGATGACAATTTAATTACAAAAAACAGTCAATTTGTCTGTTTCGCCCCTAAAACACAATGCTCATTTATTTGGGGCCTTTTTAACAATTGGAACAACAAAGCAAGAACCAGAAGTTTGCAATTAGTTTAAATTAAACCCAAAATGGAAGTTGAGATCTCCACTGGCTGATGACATGTATGCACAAGAAGAGTTAAAGCATGAGAGACTAAAGAAGTTATGTTTCTGCCTGGGCACAGAAACAAAGCTAATCAACTGTTGTAAACAGCTGTTTCCACCCTAATGTTTTCTGCCAATTCTGTGCTTTAATCCATGATTAGTCCCACTTGTACACCCACACACACACACAGCCTTGTGGCACTAACTTCTTGGGAACCCGTCATTGACATAATGCATTCCCTACCCTAAACATCACAACCACATGCCTACACTAATTCTAACCTGAACCCTAAAACCAAGTCTTGACCCACAAAAAGCCCATTTAACTTGTGGTGTCCAGCATTTTGGTCCCCACAAAGCTGTCAGACCCCGCAAGTATAGTGGAAACACGATTTTTGGACCCCATGAATATAGTAAAACAAACGTGCGTGACACACATGTTTGTTCTTCTATGCCTGTGGGGACATCTCATTCACATAATGCTTTCCCAAGCCCCTTACCCTTAGCTTAACCATCACAACTACATGTCTAACAATAACCCTAAGCTTAACCCTAATTGTAACCTGAACCCTAAAACCAAGTCTTAACCCTCAAAAATCAGTCTCTACCCACGGGGACCCGCGGTGACATGAGTACCCATTGGTTAGTATGCATTCAGGTTAAAGTTCCCACCGGGTTACAAGAAAAACACACACATCAACAGTCTGAACTTGTTAGGGTTGGGCTACAAAATTTTCATCAGACAACGTCTAGATTGAAACATCAGGGTGACATTGGGGGTGAGGGCACGCGCACGGTCAGTCTTATGTGCACATGTCCACTCGCACAGACTTCAACCGGTTAAAGGCGGGGCAAGCCGGTGTGTTTACTGTCTGTCAGTCATTGGCCCAATGATACATTTATTGTAGAATTAAATTTCCACACTGGTTGTTTAAGGGAAATCCTGAACCTGAACTAGGCCTAATGTGTAATGTTAATCAGATCGATTTTAAGTATATGTCTTCATATTAGTAAGTACAGGTGATCAAAAAGCTGATGCTTTTTAATGGCACAAAATTGTTAAATTTTAAAAAGGAAAGTCTGGTGATATTGTATATTTTTCTTATTATCAACAATCCTATAAAAAAAGACCAAAACCACCAATGAATTGAAACAATTAACATGCCTGTGTATCCAAAGCCTGATAGATTTACAGTAACTTTTTCCTGTGTGCACATTAACAAGCCACAATGTTGATTCATTACCATGGACCAGGGAAATACTGTGAAATAATCTGCTGTGAAATAATCCACAGCTGAAAATAGTCCCCAACACTCAGAACACAAATGCACTCTGTATGCACTGTTTGAGTACTGCTGGCGGCATTAGCACGGTCTTTTGGGACTTGGTTTGAGAACCAGTGGATAGCCTGATCAAGTCCAGCATGGACCACGGACGAAAGTGCCCCTGAGAAAGGCCCCGAACCCCTAACTGCTCACCGCCACCCTGCCACCCTTTTCAAGAAGAATTTCCTCTCTGGGATCAATTAAGTATTAGTAACGTTTGATAAAAACTATAGTGCCCGACTGTTTCAAGTTATTACTGGGTATTTGAAGATGTCTTCAGTGGGAAGCAATGGATTTGGGGCTGAGTCCCACAGACAGGGTGGGGGAAACTGAAAAGCAGTGAGAGACGGACAAATGCATTGTTGGTTTTGTTCTTTTCATGAGATTTGTTGGCAAAAAACAAATCAATAAACAACAATATCGGCCTTATCTTTAACATAAATAGTGGTACGAATGCATCTGAGTCAACCCTGAACATTTGTCCAGCTAAATATGATATATCTAGTAACTGTAAACCTCGTTGGCAGATTGTCTCAGGTCTGACTTTCAAACTAAATCTCTAATTTTTATTGTATTTTCTATTATTTTAAAACTCAAAACTAATTTCTCTACCTGGACTTAGAATTTCATCAGTCATCTGACAACAATGTCAATATGACTGTGTGACCTGGGAATTAAAATGTAGATACTGGGCAGGCAAAAAATCCGTTTCAAAAACTGCAGGATTTCTCTTATTTCTCTGTTCACATACAGCGGCTGGGGTTTTCTAAAACTGAACAACTATTTTCACACTTTCTCAAATTGAAATTCTTTTGAGGAGACAGGAAAAGCCCCCTCACCTATCACACACAGTACAGTGCTGTATTTTTATACAAAAGCTAGAGTGGTTGATTTCCCATCATAAATGCCATGAACTCAATAACTACCTCTCATGTTCTCGTCCAGCTGCAGAGAAACACCAACATCACAGATCTTGACGGTCTCAAAGTCGCCCTTGATGACAACATTACATGACTTCATGTCACCGTGCAACAGCTTCTTCTCATTGTGAAGATACTGTAGAGACAAACAAACAAACGATTTCCGATACATATGGCTTAACAATGTCCTTCTGCGTTTATTGTTCATTTCTAAAATTTAATTAAAAGATGGCTGATGCTGAGAGGGAACAAATTTGATTTGGGAAAGCATGAACCACAGACTGTGTGAGTGGGTTTCCCATGGATACTTTATGAAATCATATTATGAACAGGAATATGTTCTTCTAGTCTTGTAACTCATGAAAATAACAGCAAGACATAAAATAAACGCAAAAATATAATTTTTGCATATTTAATTCATATATAAATTTGAAGTCAGTGCTGAAACTAGTGAGTTTCTTAGCTTCATACTTTTCAGGTAAGACTTTAGTCAAAAAATAAGTTGTCAGGATAACGGAAGATGATAAAACAAGCAGGACAAGGTGATTTTTACTGATGTGTACAACGGTCATGTGAAAAAGCTAAATTGTTTCCAACCAATAACTGATGGGTTCCAAGATTACCCATTGTTCTGCTGCTTTTGTTCTCTCCATGCACTTACCTGCATGCAATCTAGGACTGTCGCGGTGAATAATTTCCTCTGTGGTGATTTATTGTGTGGTCTGTTTATAGAGATTAATCCAGGTGTAACAGTAACTAATCCTGATATGACATCAGGTACAAGAGAAACCATGATTTACCTGAAGGCCACGCGCAACATGCAGTGCTACTTTTTCTATGTTGGCAGCAGGGAAGGCTTTCAGGCCATCCTCCCTCCTCTTCTCTATCAGGTCATTCAGAGACTGCTCTCCTCCGTACTCCATGGCCAGACACTTTGATCCATCTTTGGCCGTGGTGAAGGCACGAAACCCTTGATGTTGGGAAAAGGACACAGATTTACAAACCTAGATTCTAAAACAATATTACATTTATACTATGAATTATGAATGTGAAACAGAATGTAAAATTTGATTTATTCTATACACCTGTCAATACAGTACTGAGGTAATTTACAGCGGCTCCGACCAGGAGTCTGACTCCGGGGACGACGAAGACATGGTGGGTTTAGGAGAGTCATCAAGTGGGAGAATAGCAAGTTTGTAGCGAAGTCATTTGTAAGTATAAATCATCCATCTTGTTGACAAGTCTACCAGTATTTTTTCTTGTGAAGTTGGAAATAATTTATTCCTGTGCTTTGAACAACGAGACTTGTGTGATGTTATACTGTGATGAAATAAATTAACAAAATGTTCAGTCTTCTTGCTGGTTGTTCAGACACATTCATTATCATTATTGCCTTTTCTGTTAATTTAACAGGCGGCTCACCTTGTGCGTACGCTTGTTTTAAAGGCTCATTACGGTTTTGTATTTCTCTGTAATATAGCACAGTGTTAACACTGTAACTTATAACATCCTTTCTTAGCCCTGGAACTCAACCATTTCTGATATTTAAATAATTTCATTAATATCTAATGTCTTGAACTAATGACTACTAGTCAACTATTAAAATCTTTAGTCGGGGGCAGCTCTACTTAAAAGTATTCCTGTGGTTTACATTGGTGACTCAAAGAAGCATAAAATTATTATTAAGTAATAAGTTCTGAAGAACATAACATTGTGTTACACGCTGTAAATATCTCCATCAGTGAATGTACCGTAAGCCTGCTGTCATGTCTTACCAACAATGTTTGGATGATTGATTCCCTTCAGGACCTTTGCCTCCTCATTCAGGCGCTTCTGGTATACGGCCACCTGTTTCGTTGCACACTTAGTGTTGATCTTCTTGACAGCCCAGGGAGACGCATTCAACTTCCCCATTCTAGGATTAATATTTAACAACAAGGGTGATTTGTTTTAATATTATTTATACACAGACATGAAAACTTTCCCATGCAGTAGCTTGTAAAACATATTTTCTATACAAATAATAAGAGTCATTTATACTTAAGATGGATTATGGTAAACTTAAAAGCTATTTTAACTCTAATTATTTTTTATTTAATGCAATAAACTCTATGCAAATATTTTTTGCATTATTTATTATTTTAATATCATGATGACTTAATGTTTAGCTTCTCCTCTGTCATCTAGTATGCATCCACAATACACCAAGAAACTTAATTTTCAATAAAATGTGCATTTACTTTCTTTTTAAATTAAGAGCTTTTTAGGTGAACTACCTATACCATAAACCCTGTTTGATATTTTAAGATATAGTCTGCCTGTTATGTTCCCTATGAACAAAGCAGTCAACTGGCAGAAAAACAGCACAGATTAACACAGCACAGATGTTAGATTCAGGGTAGGGAGGGAAGAGAGAGGAGAAATTAGAAGATATAATGTCTATGATGTGTAAACCAATTTATCAAACAATTAATTTGTTAATCAGAGGACACCACAAACCTGTTCATGAGGTAAACGTTGACTCCAGTCCCACATCCCAACTTCTTCATGAAAGGTGAAGCTGGGATGGTGACTGGGGTCCCTCCATTGCTTCCAATACTCTTCACACGGACGGTTTTAGGGGTCTTGAACGCGCCCTCATCATTGCTTGTGGCAGGGGAGGCCATTCTGTCAAAGGAAAACACACATTATGTTACTGCTAATAACCCAAACACATAACATTTAATTATTCTGAGCAGAACTTAATTTACTGATTAGCACTATCGACCTACCTACACATTAGATAAATTAAGTCAATACATAGTTAAATTACGACAGCATGACTCAATTTCTAAGTTTTATAGACGCATGTTTGATATATGTAATACAAGCCGAATTAAAATCTGAAGTCTGTCATGTTCCACTTACTATGAATAAAGTTATTTTATCTATTGTCTATGTAACACTACAATAAAACGCCAATTTTTGTAATGGAGGCTGGCATAAGGCTTTCAATCATGGCGTTGGTAAAAAGCCTCAAACTTTTACATTAAACAGTGAAGTGGTGCCACTATTTATCACCTGCAAAGTAAGAGGAATTAAAATTAAAGACGACATAGACTGTTTGTCAACAATATATCATCATTTAATGAACATTTCACCAATGGCGGAAACATAGTAACGTTAGAGACCAAACTTAACATCAAAACAGCTCAAATTAACGTAGACCGCAAAGTTAGCTTCTTTGACATTAGCTAAACCATCAAATTATTGATATTAATATGACAACAGTCCGATTTAAGTTGACTTTATTGTGTTTTGAGTAAGACATCTCGATACTTTAGTAAATAAGTGCAACTTTACCTGCGTTTTCTTTCACTGTTGTTACTAAATTGCTGCAGTTAAAACGCGCCGAACATTCAAACCGCTGCTTGTGCTCGTGTCTCACCAGGCTGTAAGAATGCCGCAGAGGAACAAACTGAACGCCTGTAGTTTGCGATATGACAACAAGCGTATAAACACAGTTTTATTGGTTTTAATATTGTTTAAGGGGGCATACATGACATAGTGTGAATATAAAGAGACGTTCGCTAAAACGGTTTCAACACAATTTGTTTGTTGGTTGTTGTTAATGTTACAGTTGTAATGCGGCTTTTTAACCAACGGAGGTCAGTCACGTTACAAAATTATGCTCTATTATGTTAGTGGGTTGCAAGGTGGTGTGCAAGACTCAATGTTTATTAATTAGGATAGATAGATAGATAGATAGATAGATAGATAGATAGATAGATAGATAGATATGCATATGTGGGCAATAGGGGCAAGATAAGAAGAGATTCTCCCATCAATGTCAGGGGCTTGTCTGAAAGAATTCACTCACTCACAAGTTGACCTTCACCCTGACTCTCATGAACCCTTGTAAAAAAAATCTTCTTCACATACTGCAGATGTTTCCAGTCCACTCTCCTCATTGTGTGGAGGGATAACTGTTTCATTATGAGGAAAAAGAGTAGGAATGTGGTCCAATGACAAATGGACGAGGATGGGAAAGACTGGGACAATTGCTCAGTCTCTCTCTTTCTCCCCATTCCTCGTTCCCCTGAAGGGAAGTGAGATCATGTATGTGGGCTTTGCTGCCACATGTTGTGGTGCACTTTATAGAATAAGGATGGGTTACTCTCTGGTCACACCACAGAGAAACAGACAGAAAGAAAGAGTAGAGGATGCTGACTGTCATGATCAAGTGAAGAATAAATACATAATATCATGATTCAAATACAAATTTAGGAGGACTATTGCATGAGTTAACTCCTCTTTATTATTTAATGTATATGGATCGTTCTTGCAGCTTAAGGGTTAATAGGCTACTCAATTAATGAATATACTGTGAATGTATTGCATATTGTTCTTTATTTAAAGCATATTTTACTCACTTTTTAGGAAACTTCTCTGCTTTTCTGTGCAGTTTGTCTTCTGTGTGTACTTGTGTGCTAAATGCTTACATATTGTTGCATACATCAATACATCAATACATAAATACGATGTCTTCCTCTCAGCACTGAGTAACGCCTGTGATGGCTCTTTAGTAGTCAGGATTACCACAGTTTTTAGAAGAAAGAAAAACATTTTTTAGAAATGATATTCAGGAGCATCTCATCATATTAGAAGTGATTTGTAGATGATCAAATTTCCATTTTTTCTGAGCACTTCTTGTCCATGTTGGCTTAATAGTTGAGGTTCAAAAGTCCATCCTTGACCTTGGGGACAGTAGATTTCATTAGCTGAGAAGATCATGTGATATGACTGAAAACCCCAGAACAGCTAAATGGACCTTGTGTAGACCCAACTGACATATCAAATGTAAGCTCTGAAACAAAATATGTACACTTAAAGACAAACAACATGATTAAATTAGTATGACATCCAGAATTTTTCCTTAGTGCAGATGCAAACCACACGCAATCCTGTCTGTTTTCCTCACTATGGGTCAGAACAAGTATTTATAATTACCATCTAAACAACAAACAACAGAACTGATCTGGAACTTTCATACACCTCATGGCAAAAAAATGTGTGAATACCCGGATATTACAGCTATGTAAACATCTTATTTTATATTCATTGGCATTAATATTCTGCTATAACAGCCTCCACTCTTCTGGGAAGACTTAATTCAACTTGTTTGAATTAGCGTTTTTTTAAGGTCACAGATACAAGAACATTTGAGTGCAGGACCACCCAGGATTCATGTGTCAGATACTTAATTTTTTTCTCTATCTGGTTGGGTTTTTCACACAGAACTGCAGCCCATAAAAGACATTTTGCAGTAGTGCGAACATGCAGCATCTGCCCTCCAATCTGAAAATTTCTTCTCACCTGCATGTACAAAACAATGAAAACAAAAACCTCCCTATAGTTATACATGTCCTATACACCTAAAAAACACAGCCTAACCAGTGATCACACATGCCAAATTATGGGATAAGAGAAGGGATGGATGGCAGCTGCCTTCATATGGAGCTGATGTTGAGGAGAAACTACATCATCTGATGTCCTTCTCTTCTGTCTTTGTGGGGGTCAATGCAAAAACTGGACCAATGTTTTGGCTAATTTCATGCCTCATGGATATGGTTCTTATAGGATGTAGAAAATCATCAAAGTTATAAATAGTATCCTCACATGTAAGGATCCAAATGCTGCCATTGGTCTATACAGTTGCTTAAAATTTAATTTCAGATTAGCCAACGGCGAAGCTGAAAGAAGTTAACATACTTGCCATATTTTCATTGATTCAATGAAACTATGGCAAGTAACTATAGTGTACTAGGGAGAAAATAGAGAAGTTTAGACCGACCCAAAGGGATACCACAATTTTAAAGCAGCTATAATCAATAGTTTTACGTTAACAATGGGTTAATGTGAAAGTTGCAGCAAACCCACCTAAGCAGTGATTTAACTTCTTTCAGCTCATTGGTTTTATGGCCTACAACTTTAGTGTTGTGGTTCACTCTTACCTCTCTCCTTGTTTTCAACTGAAGCAGGCAGCTGTGAAAAATCTCTGTTAATGCCTACTAGACACCCGCAGCACCAAACAGCAAACAGACAAAGTTAGAAACCATCTGGTGAACATAGAGGAGTATTAAGCAGCTAAAGGGGCAGATATTCCCTTCAGGAGTTGGTGGAGACCAAAAACAGAGCTAAAAGGAGGGTAAATTTTAGACTGTATTCATCAATTGGACACAAACATGACTCCAAATGAGTAAAAATGCTTCTCTGCGTCTGCTCAATGTGAAAATTAGTTTTTCGCAATTTTACCATATCAATATAAGGTGATAATGTATTGTTGTTTTTAGAGCTTGTTGTGCTGCCCCAAGTGATCAAAAAAATTTTATTAATGCAGGTTCAAAGCCACAAAGTATAGAATTAGTAAACTGGTGCCTCCCAATGGTTGTCTCAAGAAAGACATATTGGTATCTGGGAAATTGAGATTTACAGTTGTAAGCATTTTCAACACACTTACTTAATCTTTAAACAAAGAAACATAAATTTTATTATATAATCACGTAATATTTTGAAAATACATCCTCAAGATGGGTTTTCCTTTCAGCTACCTTTCACTGTAATGAGATATCAAATCATCTACGATCTATCTATCCAACCATCTATGTGTAAAAGCAGTTCGACTTGCATACCTTTATATTATACTGTCTCATATTAATAAAGTCTTACCTTCCTGGAGGATAAGTGAAACCACGTTGACCTGGGTCAAACTGACTTCATAGACTTGCTCTGACTGTCTGCCATGCGTGTTTGAGATCATGTGATTTTTCAGCCAATTATTTCTACATCCGCTTCACATGTGGAAACATTCATACTTGTAATCACTGTTCGGTGCTGTCAATCAAGGCCTATACATGTAGTACAAGTCCACTTGCTTCAGCGCTTGTGATTAATTGTGTAACTCACACACACATACGTCCAAGTAAACTTCCTCCTTCTCTCTTCACCTGTTGACGTCTTAAAAGTTTCAAATTCACCTCCTCTAAATGTTTTCAGGAATAACAGAGTTCACCTGTTTAAACAAATGTACATTTATTATTTCAGCAGTGCATATACAGGATTTTAGTGGTACAAATCAACAGCACATAAAGTAAAAAGTGTATTTTCTTAACGTAAACGTAAAGCACTGTATCAAGTATTTCCTTGACGTAACCATGTTTGATTTAGGCATTTGTTTTTGTATGTATCTTGCTCCATAGCCCTTATATGTGTTATGACCAGCACAATGTAATAAAAAAACAGACATGTATATGCATATGTGTTTAGAGCCATTATGCCAAAGTAGCATAGTAGAGTCTTTGTACAACCAAGTACACTTTAAATTCTGTACACTCTGTAAAATATGACATATTTAAGTAATTAAGTGCACTTTGCAATGTGTTCTGTCTTTCATAGGTTATGAAATTAGACTGTGTTACATTTTCAAAGTCTAAGTATTCTAATTATTTGACCCCATGAGGCCAAAGCATTGATCTGAGGTCAGAGGAGCATAACCAATCAGCAAATTACATCACAACACTTTTATCATGCTGAAATCTGATAGGCTGCAACTTCGCCAAGAAGGAACATTTGTCCAACCACATTTAGCTGTGAGAAGACGGTCAACTGGAGGTGGCAATGGCATCACATATTTTTTCTGGTTGAATTGCGCCCATAAGGTTCTAATGTGTGACTGGTCTGTCTACACTTACTTCGCCCGTTAAAGCCTCCAGAGCCCATGTTTACCAGAAAAGTTTTACTTTTAGTTTAGATTTCTCTGAAGCAACTTGATTATACCTTTAGGATGCAGTATCTACATCCCTCCAAAAGTAACAATATTACACATAGAGGTGACAGTCAGTTGTCATGAATTTTAATCAGATTTTAACCACTACTTCAGTTTCTTCATCTTTAGGTAAGGATGCCTGTAATTTGATATGCAAAGGAGTTGAAGGAGATTATGTGAGCGCATGTGTTGATATTTGCTTAATAATAGGCTTAGTAAAAACATATTCAAATATTATGATAGTAGAACACAAACATCTGTAATACTTTCAGTCTGTGTGACTGAAATTTGGGAACTAGAAATTGAGTCACGGGTGAAAAAAGGGTTACAAATTTTTTTTCTCCTGTAGCTGCTTGGTCAGTTTTTTAAAGTGAAACGGCACTAATCTACCTTCCTAATTCATCTGTAACTGTAATTCATCTGTGTTTAAACTACCTATATATGTAGATAAGCTACTGTAGTTAGCTGAGCTGACCATTCAAGATCATACAGTACTGGTCATGGATGAGAGAAGCCAGAAATATGTTTTAATCATATTTTGCCAGTTAGCGAAGTTGTGCTCTAAATACTTGACTCTGCTTTCCAATCTGCTGTCAAATACCTAGCATACTGTATGATATGAGTGAGCTCAAGACCCTCCCCTCTTTAATTCTTCCACTTGGCACCACTTCAGGTAAAAAGGAAATGCCAAAAAGTTGATAAACTCTCTCTCTTCAGTGGCAGACAAGCGTAGAAACAAAAGCTGGGAACGCTGCCATATCTTCACAGCTGCTTCTATCAAAATACATTATTGTTAAATATTGCTTTCATGAATATCAAAGTCCTGTTCAATACTGTAGAATAAAACATACCTAACCCTGTGTAAATACAAAACTATTTTTTGAGAAAATGTATCACAGGAATTTCGATCAAAAATATTTAGTTTGCTTCTCTGGTTAAAACAAGGCTGTTATTTTAAAAACTAAAAAAAAGAGTAGATGACAAATAAGCAGAGTGAAAATATACTGAAGGAGCCCTGGGTGTTATCTTTGGCTGTTGTTTTAGAAAGGCAGAGCTTACAGTAATAAGTCCACGGCCAAAGTGCTGAATGTGACAAGATGAATGAGAGTCATCAAGACCAGACACACAAACCGCCTGGCTGCCACTCAGTCGTACTTTCAGCTACACTTTGGTGAGCAAGTGCGTGAGTATTACACTCAATCATGCACACATTAGTTGGAAAGTATACAAATCCATGGCCTTGTACATTTCTAATTTGTTCCATTCCTAGAACATTTTCAAATAGAAAAAAACAAAGTGTAACCACAGTGTATATCAAGTTGCGTTCAGACCTGTGTGTATAATACTAACAAACTAACAACAGAGTGAAAACCATAGAATTTCCCCTTTTGGGATTAATAAAGTATGTCATCTTCTTCTTCTAATACTGTATATTAAACGTATTTTGACTGTTTTTATGTTCCTGTTGATCTGCATGTAGGCTACCATGTGCACCATTCACCCAAGACAAATCATTCTGTATTAAACATGCCTGAATGATAACTGCATTGTGGTGTCATACTAGGTAACTTTCTACTTTGGCAGCCCTAAGTTGCAGTGAGAGATCTGTCATCGGTTTCTTTAATCTGTTGTTAGATTTGAAGAGCTCGACTGCCCAGAAATCGTTTGAAGTTGGCATCAGAAGCAACGAACGTGGTGAGGAGGTTCTGTCGCTGTCAGCTGCTGTATTCCACATGTCATATTTTGTTTTATTGCTTCCTGTGCTGAGAAAAGAATTTCCACAAATATTTCTGTCTGATATCTGAGAAAAATTTACGCAAATATAAATGAATCTTCTGCATTTCTTTATCTTTCAAGGTCTACTTTGCGATTTATGCAGATGCATGCTGACCTTGTCTCTATGAGATATTAAGACATGTATGTGTTTTAGGGCTGCAAGTAATGATTATTTTCTTAATACATTTATCTGCTGATTATTTTCTCGATTAAATATTCATCACTTGGTCCGTCAAATATGCTAAAATAGTTAAAGAATGTCCATCATACCAATGTCTTGTTTTGTCCAACCAGCAGTCCAAAATATATGTCCACTTAACAGTTACATTAAACAGAGAAAAGCAGCAAATAGTCTTGAGAATATTTGGCATTTCTGTTTGAAAAATGACTTAAACAATTACTTAGTTATCTAAATTATTGCAGATTAATTTGCTGTTGGCAATAATACTATGAAAGATACAACTGGGATACATTAGTTGGCCACATACTGTCATTAAATCCTGATAGTCACAGTAAGAAACATGTAGGAGTATTATTGCCTTTATAAAACAGTTTCCAAACCTGGTGAACAAATATTTTCAGGCCTAAAGATAAGCAAACTAAAATGAAAAAGATAAACAACTAGCTTTCTGGTCGGCCAACAAGTTGTCAATGCTCATTAACGGGTGTATTAACATTTGTGTTATTTGGCAATGCTAAAAGGTAAAAAAAAACAAAAAAGTTATACGGACTACACAATGACCACAGCTTTCTGTACCAGAAGTGAAGATAGTGAGGGAGTTATTCAACTATTTAGGAAAATGTACTAGAGAAACATGTTACCCACCAACAATTCCCTTTAGTGTTGCTATAGCGTCTTTTGAGACACATCCGTCTATTGAGTCTGGTTTCTCACCTCATTTTCCCTTTCCCCAGACTCCCCTTTCCCCTTTTCCTTCTTTAATTTGTCTTCTTCTGTGGCAGACTTGTGGTTTAAAACAGAAACCCTCAACAAACACCAAGGCACTTGAACATGAAGATAAAATAGAAGTATTTTCTGGCTGCACTGTCTTAAAAATCTAATTTATATTCAACATCTTTCTTCCTCCCTCATAGGAACACACTCTGGGTGCAGATTCATTTTCATGAAAAGACAGTGTGCTGGATAATTCTTCTTTGAACTAGGAGAGCTTATACAGACTGATTTCACTACAGAATATTGGGGCAGGGGGAATTCAACTTCAGGTCCTAAGAAGGGGTGGGGCATATGAAGTTTGCCAAATTTTAAGGTACAAAACATGAAGAGACACGTTCTTGTCTGTCTCCTGTTGGCTTGGAAGGAGAGGTGACACTTGGGATGTACCAGCCTTATTAGATTTGAGGGCAGCCATAAAGATTAAGCTCCACTGAGAGAGGCATAAAACTCAGAAAAGGCTTGTCTTTTATGGTTGGTTGGTTTGGTGTGTATGTGTGTGTGTACATACAATATGCATTAATACTGAAACAAGCCAACGTTTGGCAGTAAACACTGACAGACCGACCATTGTAAATCATACATGGCAGGCGTCCATGCAACCATCTGTTTATACTCAGCTCTTCTCTCTTCTTCATAACTGCTTCATCTGTTAACTGCAGTGACTGATAACCCTTTAAAGAATCTTTGTTAGTTGCCTGGTTGTTTTTTTTTGTTCATTTTCATTTATAATAGAAATATAAAGCAAACACAGATTTGATGATTTGCAGGTTAAAAGACGTTGAGATGTTGAGGTTAAAACTGTGCTAAAAAGCTGCAAAAATTGATTTTTGAAGAACTTTACAACAGGCTGAAAAACAGACATCCAGCAAACACAGAACAACATTAGCATTAATCTGGAGTGGTGTTTGTCCACCTGATGGATGAAAGCCCAATAATTACGATCCTTTTAGCCCTATTCTGGTCTCTACCAACGACTCAGAAAAATATCTGGATCTTCAGATGCTAGATGTTCCACTTATTTCTACTGCTTGTCTCTAACTTTTTGTGCCTTAAGTGCTACACAGGTAACATACAGTGTGGCTAGATATAAGATTGATTAATTTGTGGGTCGGAACACAAAACTAAAACTACAGAGGTATTAATCTCCCTTATGTACACTGTAGCGCTATGTTTTCACAAATGGAGCCCATTTTGTTTGTATAATGCACATAGCCGAAGCGATACACAGTAATGTCACTGGTTTCACACTTTTATGGTGATGTGCAAAAAAAAGTAGTAAGCTAGCAAGTAAACCTAGAGAAACTATAAACATGTTTTAAAATATTTAAAGAATCAGCTTTGCAAATTTGGTCCAGTTTTAACTGTCGCCAGCTTTTGACCTGCAAATGATCAAATGATTGCTTACTGGGTAATGCTATACGATATATGACAAGGCAACACGGTGTATGTTTAGCATCACTCAAAAGCCATTCCTACATAATACTGTGAAGAGCAGCTGCCATTAAATGAAAAATCAGTTTGTCGATGACGTAGTCTCGTCGGTTTCTTTATGTGCCGTTTCAGCTCCTCAGCAACTTGGGAGAACTCAGCTGACAAACGAAGGCCAAGGGATGATGAAGTTGTTGGATTGGCTCCTCCCATATCAGAGGTCAAAAACAGCAATCCTGACCCTAGACGAGCCTCTGAGGGAAGAGGGGCCCTACGAAAGATGACCTTCGACCTTCATTGAAGACTCTATAATTCAGTCTGATGGAGCAGTCCTGATGAAGAGTCCTGTCGTGCGATCACCCCCATGGACCAGCTCATGTTTGAACAATCTTTTTAAATTCGTGACACTCCTGGCAACGATAAGAAGTTGTGCACCTCGTAGCTTCTTGAGAGTTTAAGGAACTATTTAAGGAGATGCTCGGCCCCTGCAATGTGTCGGTATCGTAAAGGTTTTAGACGGCGCAGGTCACACCAGCATCCTCCACGTGGCCGCAGTTGGTTTTGCCCCAGCCAGGAAACTTACACTGGTGGATGGTGTCTTCAGTCCCTGTACATGCCACGTCATCCATCCAGATCAGACCAATACCTGCGCAGAAAGGAGAACTAAATGTATTATATTTTTTTTAATGTAGGAATAATTTCTTAACCTTGAAGACTCTGATGTCTTTGCTATTATGTAGTATGGCTTTACATGAGCTGTCTTTTTCCACATTCTCATTTTCTTTATTTCAGTCAGTCAGCTCATTTAAAAACGTATCTTTACATGGGAATATAGCACAAAAAACAAAGTTAATGTTGTACATTGACAGAGTTTGGCAGATATCTTTCCCCTGGCACTAAAGACGGAGACTGCAGGTGGATACTGAGGTGGATACTGAGGTGGTGAAAGGGACAGCTGGGCATTTCTGACAACTTATTTTATATTATGCACCAAATTGGAAGCGTGTGTTAGATAGGTTCTGCAGAGGGTGAGGCGTATCACGTGTGAATGTAGCAGTGCAGCTTGAGTTGATAGCCTGACCTGGCTTCAGGCTTCACTCTGTTACGCATGTTTTCTTGTTTTTGTCTTTTATCTACTCCAATTTGTTTTCCTTTATTCTTTCCTCTCCTACTTTTATAATTCCTGTTTTGTTGTTGCCCATTGTTTAGTGAAAAATCAATAAATATATATAAAAAAGTTCATAAATTCCAAGTGTGTAGTTTTTATTTCTGAAGTGGGAGGGGGAACGAAGAACAAAATCGCGCAAACAACAACTTAAAAGTGTTATTGTGGATATTAATGGTAGTATAACAATATATTTTACATAAATATCTGTACTGTAACCCTACTTAGTTTCCTTTATAGACACTTGATACTTTACTTTACTATAAAGAACTCTGTGCTTAATTACTTGATCTTTGACTGATGTTTAATTCTAGCATATTTTGAGGAAACTATTAACTGTTAAGAAAAATATAGATTTAATTACGTTTTTAATCCAGAAAAATTTAGCTGCCAGTGGCTTTTTAAAGCCCTGAATAGTGCCAGCAGGTATCCATCGCCAATTTTTAACACAAATTTTAGACAATATTTTGCATATTCCTTCATTTCAAAAGCTGTACAACTATTTTCATTTTAAAAACAGTCATATTTTACATATTTGTTTTTATTGGAAATTCTATTTCATATCTTGACTTTTGCAGTAGTTTTGTTTTTGTTTTCTCATACTATATTTGTGACTCATATGCAACAAAACACAAATGTATGTGAAAACACAAATGTATGTGAAAACACAAATGTATGTCAAAACCTTCTTGGCAATAAACCTGTTTTCTTCTGATTCCGATTCAGTATGGTAGGGCAGTCTGTGTGTACCCTGAGAGGTGAAATCCAGTGCAAAAAACCCTGCAATAATAACTGAAGGCAGTGTGTGTATCAACATGTTTTGACTCAGATCTTCTCTGGTTTGGACTGTGGTGGCTGAATAGTAAGACAACAATGTTCAGAGAGACTTCAGTAAGAAAATCAACCTGAAATAATAAAAGTGAGGGGAACAAAAGAGGAATAGAATTGATGAATTCCCTTTTCCAAAAAAGTCTACATCTACAGTGCAGTAACATGGGTAAAATGTGGAATACAATGATATAAGTTCTCTTTATGATTATAAAGATCAGTGGTCCAGCCAAGCGCAAGAATTGAACAAAAATTACATCTGGTCTTCAACACCAGCAATCCAACTTCGGCGTTCCCTCCGGCGGCTCATTCATGCATCACTTTCCCTCTCCTTCATGTCCACAGTCAAAATGATGCAACCGAAGCCAAAGAGAATGAACATATTGGCTCAAGCTGCTTGTGAGTTTAGTAACTACTAGAAGTATGCGAGTGCCACACACACACATGTTATAAACTATAGAAATCATATATATAAACTCAACATAAACACACGCACTATGATATTTGGGATGTCTTGTTTTGGGATGTAGAAAGCAGAATTCCCCCCACAATCATTACCAAAGTAAGAAAGATTGCGTTGTTGTCATGTGAGAAGAAGGTTATATGGAGGACACATAAGCAGCTTGTGTTCTTATTATCTTCTTACACTGTATGAACTAGTTGATGATTCTTGCTGAACTTTGTGTTATAACTTCTCAGGCATGCAAATTATCCTTCACTTGTTGATCTAAAGGCAAGTGGTATTAGATGCAACAACATAAATCAAAGTCCAAGTCCAAAGAATGGTGATCATTAAAAGTGTGTGTGTATCAGTCTTCTTATTGAGACAGCAACTACTCCCAGTGCTTCCTCACAGAATTGTTGATCAGATAATATTGTATCCGGTAATAAAACACAGTTCCAGCTGGTGAGCAGAACTTTTGGCAGTATTGTTTTCACTATAATCCTTCGTTCCTGTTTGTAAATCCAGAATCACTGGAGGTTTTCAGAAAGTCCCTGTTTTGCAACAATTTTTGATGGTATGTGAGGGAATAAGAGGAAGATCAAGTAACATTTGGTTGCACTGATAATCCGGTTTAAGGATACATAAGCGTTTCTGTGCTGTAGGTAAGAAGAGAGGCTGACTCATCAGTAATGCCCCTAAAAGCAGCATCTGGAGTCGTGTCATCTCTGCGGCTCTCCTTTATACCATGACTGTTAATCACTCAGCTGTACAGAGCTGCCAGTGATAAAGAAGGGAAACCAACAATATTCCAATATATCGTATATATATCATATTGGTAAAGTCACAGACGAGGAAGATAAAAAGCACATCAAAATCACATAAAACAAAGAATAATAATCAAAATCCTAGTGATTTTGATTCAGCTTCAGGCTAGCAACTGGCATAATGTTCAAGGCACTGTCAAGATCAAAACGACTTAGGAGTGAATTGTCGCCCCATTGGGGCATCTGAAAAATTATTGCTGTTGTATTAAGGAATAATGGGAACAATGCATTGAACCCATTTTTTAATTCTTGTCAGTAAAGTTTATTGTCCTTAATTTACAACAAGACACAGACCAAGAGTTTGCAAAGTTCATTAGTCCACACTGATGCCAAAGGAAACAAATGTTACTGCTTTCTTGTGTTAACTGTAAGCTCTTGTCTTGTATCATACAGGCAGTGGTGGACAGCTAAAGTTACTTTTCCGATTACGTTTTCCATAGTCTTCCTGTCCACTGAAAAACATATATACCACATTTTTTTCAGATAAACTAAAGGATTAAGTGTTCTTTTATGGGTTGATCTACCAGTATTTCTTAAACTAAACCACAGAGACAAAGAATTGTGGGGGACCCTTCACATCCCCTGTTGAAACTGACAAGTTCCCCTCAGGAAGGCGTTATAGGGCAGCACAAAACCTTTTTAAAAATTATTTTATCCTGGGCGCAATTGTTTTGAAAAATTCACAAGTGATGGATTTTTTATTTGTATTTTGATAACTGGTCTATTGAAACTCTTATTGGTTTCTATGTTCAAATGTGTTGGTCGTATGTGTCCTGTGTTGTGTGTATTTGATATGTTTTTAATGAACCTGGTGACGCCAAAGACAAGTTTCTAGAAATGGATAATAAGTTATGAAGTTAATTAAGTCATCTTATGTTATCTTATCTTAAATAAGCTATTTAAAAAACAACATTGGATCAGCTGGACAATGCATCATCACAAAGCTGTAAAGAGGGCTGTTTTTTAGAGATAAATTATTCTCACAGGACAGCGACGCTACAAACATATATTGATCTTGTAGAATATGATACATTGCTGTAAATTAAACTTCCCAACAGGATATAAAGTAGTTCAAATGAGCTCAACCATAAACATACAGCAGTAAAATGCAACATACACATTAATGTAACTGTAATACTCCAAAGCCATCAAAAATAATAAAACCATTTTGTCTATGTTTATACCGCAGATGCTTAGTCTTATGTAAAGGTCTCATGAAAACAGATCCTGATGTCAGTAAGACTTCCTATGTAAATAAAGGATCATTCAAGGAAATTCACAAATCACTGAAAACTCCCATCACATGTGTATGAAACCGTTAGTTAAATTAAGTATTTTAAATTCAAGCTGCATGCCACATCTCTTTGATAGAGGACAATGGCATCATATCACTAACCTGCTCCTCAGTTAACTGACTGTTTGGTTGAAAAGCCTTGAAGATAAGTAAAAAATTCCTTTGCAACCTCAGGTGTTTTCTGGAGAGATGTTTCCACTCATTGGGACTGTGACAGCACACACTTCCACTCAAGTTGTGTTGTTTGATTAAGGCTGTGCTCAGTTTTGTGTTTATTTTCCAGAAATTCCAGTCTCTAATTATAATCCTAGTCAGTATCAAAAACACTGCAGCTCTGGTGCTACACTGGACTGAGACGTGATTGTGTGTTTTTGTGTTTGAAAGATTTACTGTATGAAATGTATTCCCTAAAAATGCTGACTAGGGTTTCGGAATTGGTTTGTTTCCAGTCCTGCCAGTTTCAACTTGGCCTGTTTTTGTGTTTTTACCACATTAGACTCAATAAGAGCAACTAGAGCTGGAAAAAGTACAACGTTTTCAAGACTTTAAATCATGATTGGACACAAACTCCCCACTGAAACCCAGACTAATAAAATGGAGGTTGACTCAGGTCAATGTTATTTACATAGTCCAAAATCATGTGCACTTCAAAAGGCTTTACAATCTGTACTACAATACTACACTCTATCCTCTATTCTCTCCATACTACACAGACAATGTGTGTGTCTTTAGAAGTTGATATCTGAATAAAAACAGAAAGAATCTGCAAACAAATATCTCAGTCACAACATATGCTTCCAACATTTCTGCTCTGCTTCCCAACGTAACATAGAGAGAAACTGGCTGCAGATTTGACATCTTCAAAGCAGCATATCACACCAAGCGCACGTGTCTCCATGTAGGCGTGCACAAGATGGAAATGAGGTATGCACTTGGGAATACATGAGCCCCAGCTGTTCTGCTGCTATGCCTTCTCAGGGTTTGCTTTCATGGACACAGACCTTTAAACTGTTTACTCTGGATCTCAACACACTTTTACAGCATGTTTGCAGGCTGGGGGGTATCCACTCCATAGACTTTGTAAAAGAGGTGGACGTAGCCTCCGTGACGTCTACCACTGGTTTGTGCACTACTTTGTGGATTTTAATATTTCATTTGGGTTTTTATTATTGACTGCCTCAGCCTCATGTGGCGACGGTCACTCAGTTTGTATAGCAGGGTGGCCACTAATAGCTGGGTGTTAAGTCCCGTATTGCTCCCAGTGTATGTGTATGACAAAAAATAGCAGTTGCTTTGGACAAACGTGTTTATCAAATAATGCCACTTCATGTAGTAATATATATTTCTACAGGAAAATAATGAGATTTAGCCATAACTTAGTAAATGTATCCCTAATAGTTTTACCAGCTTTATTGACTCAAAGCAGTGCTGACCTTCTTTGCGCACACCTAGTTAATGTCTTTCACATTTGGTAATTTTGGTGGCATCCATTTGGTGTGTTTTCTCCAGTCAAATCCGGGTCTGAGAAATGCTTTAAAAGCGTTAAAAGATGTTCAAGTCCAAATACAAAAATCCAAAAGGTAGATGACTCATCTGAAAAGATATATTTGAATTCCAGATTGTTTTAAATTGAATCCAGCCATGATGTTAGTCACTGCTGTTGTCTGGAGGTCGTCCCTGGAACAAAGGCATGTTTTCCTCCAATTTTCCAGACTTGTTGGTAACAACTCTGCCTGGACAAAGACTCTGAATGATGTAAGGCTGACTTGGTGAATGAAATAAAATGGAGAGAGAGAGAAAAAGAGTGAGATGGATATGACCTCTGAGACTCTTTCTTGACGACATCTGGCTCACATGACTTTCCCCATAAAACCTTAATATTAATCCCTGCAGCATTTTAGGGCACTGTTCAAGTACCACTCAACAAAAAAACAGCACAGTTAGTAAAAATCAGAACTGCTTCCATCAGTAAATTTCACCACAGATATGTGCTGTGGGCAAAAAAACAAAAGTTTACTGATTTCCTGCTGTGACATCTTTATTCTACAAAATAACCACTGACCCATGAAGAACAAGCTTAAAGGGAGAGTACCTTCAAATTTACAATCAAAATATTACTTTACTATTATTGTTACTATTGTTAAAACACCGGTGTCCAAAACATACTGCCATTTTGTATACTAAGACAGCTGATCCATTTATCCAATTTTGAACTTTGTTAAATTCTTACCATCCAGGGATCCTTTGGTTTCTGTTCATGTCTCTATGGTACGAAAATCACCAGAAACTATAAACCTCCCTGAGATAGATAATCACAATTTGTTATCTTGTACCTGTTTTTTAATTGTCCAACTTACATTATCATGCCCTATTAAAGCCCTGATATAAGGGGGCAATACAGCTCTGTACATACTACATTGGGTGTCTACATACTGGTAGACAACCAACAAGTGCAGTTGAACTTGTAGGAGTGTACAGACCGTGAAGTTCGGGCAGTGTAGCACATGGCACTGGCAAAATGTATATTACATGGATTCTCTTTCTCTCATTTAAAGTAAATTTGCCTTTATTTACATAAAGGTTATTATCATTATATTCATATATATGTTTTGTCCATGTCCATGTCCATGTTTGCATGTTGTTTGTCTTGAGAGTTTGATTTTCCAAAGACTTTGCATGAATGAATAAAACCTTGGATGATGAGGCTAAATGGTAAATAGACAGCATATACTGCATAAAGGGGCTTTAGACCAAAATGTTTTACAATGTGCCTCTAATTCACTCATACATACATCCAGTAAGCCATGTAACACGCTGGCCTGGCCATTTCAAGCAAGTGGGGTTATGCAACTTGTTCAAGGATACTTTGACATGAAGATGGAAAGAACAAACGTCCAACAGTGTATAATGGACAACCTACTCAGCCTCCTGAGCCACACATGCTTCCTTGAACCCTTATCATGTAACAATAATGTAATGTACCTTAGATGGCTGCATGTTTTGCATTGACGCAATCTACCAGTGAAGTAACAGTTTGTAAATGTGTGCGTTGACCATCTCATACCCTGTCCAAAGCGTCCAGTCTTATGGACCTCAGTGGCTCCTTGGTATCCCAGCATTCTACACACCACGTCTCCATCCTTTTTATCCCAGACGTCGTCACACACCGTCCCCCAGCGTCGTTCATGGAAAACCTCCACGCGACCTTCATGAGGACCTGATCCGTTCACCAGCCGCACCAGGGTCTCCTCCACTGCAACACACACACACAATCATAAATTAATATTATAACCTGTATGCAAATATACTTTTGAATGGGCGGATTTCTTTTTTCTTCCATTTAATTGTGTTTGCAGAGAGTTTTTATGCATTTTTTGGAGCTTCCATACAATAAAATGTTTGTAGCAAACAGCATAAGACTTAATATGAAGTACTAAAGTGTATTATTTAGTCCAACATGACTACATCGATAGAACACAGGACTCTCTTTTATCCTGCGTTTGTTGGCATGGCTTTGAACTCACACTGGGCAGATTACTTTCATTGTGAGTGTTTATGAGTTTAATGAAGCTCTGTAAATCAAACCAATATGAAAACAAACAGAGATGAATTGGTTGTTTTCAACATGCTGCAACAGAATTCTTTCCATAGACCACAGCAATAGTCTTGGATTCAACAAAAGTGAGGGAACCTTTTCTTTCTTCCTCTTATGTGAACCCCCTCATATAAAGTTGGTGTTACAAAAATGTGGGATTGAAGTTGTTTCCAAACGTAATTTTTAAAGGATCTGAGCATCATGACCTATAGTCTGGCAGTAATCTTGTGTACCTGACAGGGTGATGTTTGAAGGATTTTGAAATTGTTAACTTCTTCCTTCTTTGGAAATTCACTGTATGCATCTGTAAGCATTTATCCTCCAGGAAGTCACTACTCCTGGTAAAGAAATAGTCCGGTACACAATCCCTCATAAAACTGAAACTTGTTGTTTAAATAAAGTGAAGAGATAAGAAAGTTGCAATCACAAATTGAATACAAAAATTGTACTGTGTCTTGTGTCTGCATGTAGCAGACTGTTAGTCGCATGAAACACAGTTATTGCACCTGCAGAAACCAGAACACAAAAAGAGTAACAATACAGAAAAGCTGCAAATTAACGGTTTCAGCTGTCGGGTTTCTGAACAAAAAGTAAGTTTACCCACTTTTATAGTTAGCAAGCTTCAGACAAGTCACTGTTGGACATTTGCAAATTTATTGAATCTATAAATTTGGTAAAAACCATAGAACAAAAATAAAGCAGTTTTATTTACACTGCTGGCATTTTGCTAGTAATATAAAATATAATAACTATTAAAATATAACATGTAAACTCTTCAAAAGGTTCGGTTTGAGCATCTTTGCTGGATTCAGGGTTGGAGTGCCTTGCTCAGGGATACTATGACCAACAACGTACACAAGAAAAAAAAGAGTGTGTATGTGCATGGCGTGCATGGTGTGTATGTAGGTGTGTCTACGAGGGGTGTGTTTGTCTTAGCAGGAGCTTCATGGATTCACAGTACATCTTGTATTCCTGAAACTATGCAGCAGCTGCACTCGTATAATTGACTTGATTTATCACCTTTCAGACTGCAGAGAGAAAACGAGAAAGAAAGGTAAACACATGCACACAGCTATACTCTCTAGCTACTCTGGACTGCTCCTCTGTGTTAAGACCTGCGCAGTGAGCGAGACTGTTGACAAAGTGCTGGAGAGTAAAGCCAGACACATTATCTAGACAGGATATTAGTCTCATCAGACCATCATAAATTTTAACTGTGTACCATTTAACTCTCATTATACAGTGAAGTACTTTGCATTCACTAGCCCATCATAATTTAATATCTACCATAACATTATACTATCATATCTGCTGTACATATTTGTATCATATTCTTGCAGAAAAAACAGAAATTAGTTGTTCTTTAACCTCCATGCTCTTATTTTCAGATTGAAAGAGAGGAGTGCTAGAAAAACACATATTTAGTTTTGAACAAGGGGTGAGAAATAGAATACTACCTGAAACAGATGTTTAAACTATTCGTCCGCCCGTCAAATACAAAACAGTCTCTCTTTTTGAATTTGCTATGAAGTTAAGTAAGTGACCCTGCTGGCATGAACATCAAAAGTATTACAGTAAATAATACTTGTTAAAGTGGTTAACTACTTTTCAAAACAGGGTATTTTTCTTTAAATGAACCTCTTTGGCGACCAAAAAAAAGTCTGCTCCAGGAAAAAGTCATGATGCAAAGTCTTGCTAAATAGTCATCTATAGTTACAGTAGCATATAACAAAAATAAAAAAAATAAACTTTCTTTAGCTGCTTTTTATTGTAACATATTTTTGTCGTTCTGGTGAATCTGGATACAGACAAACACAATATAGTTTATTTTAATTGGTTGAGTTGACTGAATTTGTGTTATTGTTACAATATATTTATTTAGAAAGAACTGCAAGTAATGGTGGCTTAACAGTCATTTTCCCAATGGTTTGTTGACCTGTCTTTAGTTCTTTAAACCACATGGGTCAGAAATCAACAATATCTCCAACAATAGAAAAAATAACTAAGACAGATGTGATCAGTTTTCCCATTTGGCTACTCTAATTATACGTACAGTCCGTACTGTGCAGTCTGACGTGAATGCAACATAAAATGCAGACAAAAACACCTGAAAACGTTCTTGTCTTTGGACTGGAAACCCACTTAGAAGTAGTAATAAAAAAAACAAAATAAATTACATTAAAATTCCGTCCCAGGACTTTTCTATGAAACAGCAGTGCTAATAAATGCATCATGTTGACAAACAGCATATTTAAAACCAGGTACAGGTTGGCCTCCTTGATTACTCTTTCTTAGTGTTTGCTTAATATGTATTTAAGATAAAAATTAGAAGGAGCAATACTACAGTGTAGAAATACTCCTAGTCTTTCATTAAGTAAACGTACAAAAGTATGAGCATCAAAACAATTGAAATACCACAATTAAAGTACTAATTATGCAGAATTGTCCATTTAAGAATCATTTATCTTATATTATTGAATTATAATTATTAATTATAATTACATTATTTTAATGTTGCAGGTGGTGAAAGTAGGGTTTATTTTTACTATATATAATAAAGGCCTGGTAGCTTGTGAATTTCATCTGGGGATTATTAAAGTCTTATCTTTGTCCATAATAATACATCATAATTTATTTGTTAATTATATTTGTATGTCTGTATTATTAATCTGAATCTGCAAAGAAGGTAGTAACTAAAGTTGTCAAATAAATGTAGTGGAGTACTTGAACAGTTCCACGTTTTATATCCATTGACACACAGTATTTGTCTTTTACTATGCTGCTTGTTTCGGTGAGTAGCGTATTTGAGTAGTCTATACACTAAAAGAACAAATATTATTTCAATTCTGAAAAACTAGTATATTTCATTACATAGATAATCAAACAAACTGTATCATATCACAGACTGGCTCATATATGTGATAAAAGGCCACTACTCCTTCCCTATCATTCTTCACATTTGAATACGCCTGAGAATCCACATGACTCAGCACTTTTCCACATCCTAACTATATTCATCTTTTTCTATCTTAGCCCTTCATCCCCTCCTCTCTATAAAATGCCTGAGGCTCCCCTCTGTGCAAATGAGATACTCTGGGGAGAAGAGGAGGAGGAGGAAGGAGAGGAAAGGTTCTGGATGAAGGCAGCACATGTAGACTTCAGTCTTCAGAGATAATGAGAACCATACAAGCAAACTTCACAGACATACATATCTCTGCCATGAAGAGATGGACTGTGAATTGTTGGAATTGTGCTGAATTATGTTAAACTGGTGGAAGTGTACTTTATTTATTTTTGTGGAAATCAGGCAGATGAATGGCGAGAGTGTTAAAGTAAATCAATCATTTTATTGTGAAAAAAATCATGTAGCCAAGATGTTGGATAACAATGCAGCTTCTCAACACTACAGGCAATTAGTTCTGTTCTGCATCATGAAAGCAGTGTTGGCGTTGATGCCTTTCATGCTTTCAATTAAATTTTTTTCAAATTTAAGAAACACTGCACTATGGTTAGATCCAATATTTTCTGATTTCTGAGGCTCATAAGATGTTCTCAGAACCCTTTGGATAATGGTGTACATGCATTGTCTCCAAGCAGAAATTAGGTTTTCAAGAAGGTTTTCATCTGACAACAGCAATGTGGTTGAAAATGCATTAAACAATAAAAGCAACGCAATCTCCTGAACAGCAATTGTCCAATCATAGTTTAGCAATCATAACTAGGCACTGCAGATGCTGAAACTGTGTGTATGAGGCTGTAGTTATTTAATATTTTAGATAGGTCGTATTTAAAGAGTTTGAAGGGCACTTTCTCTTTAGCCTTCCTAAACCCTTAGACAAGCAAAAGTGTAAGGAATGGATTAGACAGTGCAAATGTTAGCAGGTCTGGCAAACTAGCTTACTACTTACAGTACCTACATAATCAGTACTACATTATTTGTAGGGTTTCAAATTATGTTAGTAAAAGTTGAGTTAAGGAGTCAGCACTGCTCCTGTATTTCTCCAATGTGTGGAAGCCAGTCCTGGATGCTACTATATACAGGTTTAGGTTAACGTTAGCGACTTTGCTCTGTTCTTTATTGTTCTTTACAATTCCAACCAAACCTGAGATTGATTGTGTCAGACACTTACAACAACAATCTAAGCCTGTCAATAGCAAAAACAAGCACTTTAGTGGATGTACGCGCAATTGCCGGCAAGCATCACACTCGCTCAATACTGGATCAGTTTTAAAAAAATGTTGTCCCAATTAGTCACAGAGACACAAAACATGGGAAAATAGTGTCCCTTTTATAGACATAGCAACTGTAGGGCAGGACATTGTTTGATGAAAATATTTTCTGGTGTTATTCACTCTTGTTTCAAAACTGTGTTATATAAATATCACATAATAACAAAATGTCAAAACCACAAATTTCATTTTTGGATCAAAATATAAGAAAATTAATTTATCTGTTATTGCTGTGGTGGAAACTAAGCTTCAAGAACCTGAATCCAACTTATTACTTAGAACTTAAATTTATGTAGTCAATAACTTTTTCTGTCAAGAAGCTTGTGCGCAATAACAAAGTTAGTGATCAAAATAAACATGTCTTTAAGTAATTATGCAAAAAGTCAAAGAACCCGGTCACTAACTTATCCAGTCTCTCCACAGTCTGACAGCTACCAACAAAGTGGTTCACCATAAAGAAGGGAGAAACTCCCTAATTTGGATAAAAATATGACATTTCATAACAAGCCTTGACCCTTTTTTTGTGAAAGTGGGGAAATGAATATGAGCTGCATGAGTTTTTGTCCAGGGAAAACTAGACAAGTGAGCTCCAAGTGTTGGGGGTCGTCCAAGTGGTTCAAGCCTCAGAGGCCAGGGGACCTGCAGCACCAGCTTGTCAATACCTGAAGAAGGCCAGAACATGGAGTGATCCTGTATTACTAATGTTTATCTGGCAGACAGGAAGAGTTTGGACTGGACAGAACTGAATGGCTTCAGGATCGCAGTTAACTAGCTCCATCTGTTCATAAAATGTTTTCCTTGAAACTCAGAGGTTTCTGTCTTTCACATTGTTTGCTCTTCTAGTCGCTTTAATGTTTTCTTCTTTTGACTATTGCAATGTAAAGGTGTAGTTGTTTCTAATTAGATTTTCTCGGCTAGTGTACATGCACACTCAAAATTTGGCAAGCATACAAGAACAATTCGAAATAGTTCTAGTTTGTGCCTCTAATGTGATATTTCTTTTTACATTCAAAATGATTTAGAAATACCCTTATTTGCTTTTCTGCCAAGTGTTAGATGAAAGGGTCGATACCCCTCTCACATCTGTTCGGTAAATATAAGGCTTCAGCCAGCTACCACTTAGCTTAGCTTAGTATAACGACTGGAAGCAGGGGGAAACAGCTAGCCTAGCTCTGTCCAATGATGATATCACCATGAAAGGGTCCAACTGGGTCTGATTCTGAAATTGTAAAATCAAAGCAAAGACTGATTCATCACCATACTGTTTTATTGTGTTCAGCGTGAGTATTAAAAGCATGAAATTACAAATGAATAAAATTAGATTAAACTACACTGTGGGGGAGCTGGGTTGTTCTGTTCCTGCAACGAATAATTGGATTCAACAAATAAAGTGAATATAAATAATAAAAACTAAGTAAGGGGTATTTCAACATAATTAAGGGAGAACTGAGGAGTGAAAAATAAATATATATTGTCTGATCTGTTCATCACTATTGGTGTTGGAGGGTGACACGAAGTACAGCCTTTAGCTTGGCGTCAGATGAACCTCCATATAAAAATAATAATACAGTGTTTTCATGAACCCCAATTCCAGGGTGAAAATAAATTTCTTACTAGAGTTTAAAGCAATCAGTTAAATCATTTATATTTGGATCCCTGTAGCTGCACAAATCCACTGTAAAAACAGCCTGTCAAACATTAAAACCACAACACTTAAAGTTGGACCCTGGAGATCAAAGTGTCAGCTGTCCTCTGAAAGTATAAGAGCTGTGTGTATGTGTTTGGTTGTGTGTGTATGTACTTATCACTTCCAATCTCTCTTGTAATATGTCAACTGTCAAGTGAAAATTACACAAAATTTTGCAATGCCCCAGAAATGAAAAGCATATTAGGTGCTTTGTTACAAGTCAAATACACATGGGAAAATTTCTTTCAGGAATTATAATAGACAAATTGTTGAACTTTAGCCCGAACTAATGTTGGACATATTTCAGGCCATGATATGTTACAGCTTATGATATTCTTATCTGTCCATGTGCCATGTTGAGGGAATAATGGAAACATTCACAGGAATATACACCAATGTTAATGGATTAAAGTGTGTTGCTCTTATATCAGCCACTTTTTTTGCAGGTCCAGCTAACTAAACCTACAGTAGTACTTCCAAGTCAAGGACCACCTTACATTACATGCATTAGTTTGTGGGGTAGGTTACATTAAAAAAAAGCCCCGCTAACACCTAGTACTTCCATCAGTTAGTATTATGGATTTTGGTTTGGAGCTGCAGCATCATCTTTATCCTGCTCTTTGTTGGATTTGGGGATGTTTACATGGCGAGCTCCTTGTTGATGTTTGGCTCACTGGTCTGTGGGAACCTCAAACCAATCGTTTGTTTTTCTGCCTCCTTCCAAAACTCACTGATAATAAGATAACCAACTTATTTATATATTTATAAAGACCAGAAGCAAGTAGAAAATAGTGCATCTGTGTTGACATACAGCCACTATAAAAGTTTAACTACTACTTCTACAGCAGCCCGTGCTTGCTGTCGACTGCATTTATTAATAGTTTTTATAGCCTTTGGAATCAATTCAATGAACTGTTGGACTTCCTTTGTGACAAAAAAAATGTTTATTTTTAATTTGTATTTATGAACAGGAAATGCAGCCGATTAAAATAAAAAGATTTGTATTTGTATTTGTAAGTATTTAAATGTTTGTGATACTTAACGAGTCTTTTTTTTAAGTGGACTTTGGCATCTTTGCATGTAATCAACCCACTAAACACAGAAAATCCTATTTAGTTCTATCAGCTAATTGATATTATCAGTGGACTGGCCACAGAGCTTGGTATAACACTCTTATCACACCGCCATCTTGTCGGACCCCCCACGTAAACTAAATGTGCCGTGTAAGAACTGAAAGCTTGACATACAATTGTTACTGGTTTGAAGACTAAAGACCATGCAGTCAATATGCAGCTTAGCAGTTTATAGACTTTACATTGGATGTAAAATGCTACTTATTTATTTACATAAATATGGAGACAAATACAGAGACCAGAAACACTGCATGTCAAGAAATCAGAAATACAGATTTTGCTCGAGGCATTAGAGACAATCCTCTACAAGGTTCGCATGGGTGAAGTAAAAAACTTGTTCTTTCTCTATTTGTTTTCCTGTTTTTTATTTTCTCCTTTTCTTCCTTTTCACTTTAAGTATGTTTCTGGTGACTTAAGAGACTTAATTGTCAATTAAAAGATCATTAAATAGAAGAAAATTGTTTTACACAGATGAAAGACCTCTCTCTCTCTCTCCAAGTATCACAAATGACTTCAATCTGGGGTCCATTTGCTCTTTTTTACATGTTTTTGCGCTGTCGAGGCTTTCAACAGAGCTAAAGATTCTGATCCTTTCAGTGACATCACGTCCTGTATGACAGGATAATTTTGTGGTAACACCCAACATGTGTGGACATATGCAGACAAAACTTTAGTGGTCTTGGGTCACTCTGGTGCTCGTTCTGGTAAGGGATCATACAGGTATGCACTGCATGCTTTGAAGTGTAAAAAGATCTGAGGCATCCGTCAGCCACATAAAGTTTGTGACAGAAAGGTGCACGACATGGAGGTTAGATATATCTAACAGCCAACAGCATGTGGTTGCAGTCAGTCTTTCTTTCTCTGAAACCTCAAAGATCCGTGTCTTGTAAATGATGTGACAGCTCTCTAATGGGGAGAAACAGCATTTAGATGGTCGAGAGATTGACTCTATTTGATGTGAACACCACTCCATTGCTCATCATATGGAGAACAACCAGGGTGATGTAACAAAGGAAGAATAATATTTGAGGTTTCGGGGTCATTAATGTTCTTTTCTTTCTACCTGAATCCAGATTTGGGGTTTTGCATGAGGTTTCAGCTTACTACCATGACAGATGCATACACACAATGGTTTTTAAATACTTTTGATGTACGTTAAGCCATGTGGACCTTCATCGTGTGTCGGAAACTGTGAGAAAAGAAAAGCAGATCTATTGAGCCTTTAAACTTTGCACAGTTCTTTGCACAGGATATCAGGTGGGGCAGAGATGTATGAGGCCCATAAAGTCATCAGCTCATAAATTTTTGTTCTTGTATTAACTGTTGGTTTTGGATCATATGCACTGATATATGTGCTTGCATTATAGCAGTGGTGCCCTGGAGGTTTTTCTTTACTTTGAGTGACAGTGCAGCTGGACTGCATTTTACTTAACATAACACTCAATATAAAACTAAATTTTAACGGTAGATTATTCATAGAATTTACCCATACTGTTTAATTGGATGGTGCTTCGAATAATTTTTGTAAAATCAAAGTTATTTAAGTTTTATAATTTCGGGACCTCTTCTCAAATTAACATACTTTCAAAGCAATCAGTCTACAACGTCTGTATGAAGCTAGCTTCTCCCCAAACCCTGGTTTGTGCCGCTCAAGTATTTCAATTGCAGCACATTTCAGTCACAGATACATCATCTAATTTTCCTAAGAAATAAATTATTATATTTTATAGAAAATTGCATGCTTATCTTTTTGATGTATGTTAATACAGGAGAGAAACAACTGGGACTACTTTTCTCCCACTACCTCTTATCGGTCATGGACAGAGAATATAACTATTTCAGACATCTGCTGTGGTGTCTTGATTTACAATATATGTAAAATACATTTCTGCTGATGTTGTTCTTTACACGAGGATACCATCACTTAAAATGCATCCTAAAGAAAGTTGAGAACAGTCAGAAAACTGTGTTGGGAGTGGAAGCAGAGAAAAAGCCTCAACATTGTTGTATCTTTATTACCCAAAATACATTTTCAATGTGTATTTGAAATTTCTATGTCTGTGAGCATTGCTGAAGAATAAGACAGTGGAAACCCTATAAAACAGTGTCACTGGAATTGTAACAGTGCTTTGTTACAACACTAATTAGTGGGAATAACTTAGGGCGTTCCAACATGCTTTTCTGCAATAAAGTCTATAAAACACTTAATTTCAGAGTTGAATCTTTTAGCAGAACATGTTCACTTTACTGTTTAACCATATTGGATTAACTGACTCCATACCAGTCTGTCTGCAGCGGGAAGCAGCACATTATTCAACCAAAAGAGAGACTTGGCATTCTTTACAGGATGTTATTATTTTAGGGAATTTAAGTTAATGTTTAAAAAAAAAAAAATCTTCCAGCTTTGCTTTTCTGTTTTGTTGTTATTAAGCGTGTTCAAGTCGAACAGTCAAGAACGTACAGGTGAGAGAAAAATGGCGAGAGAAAAATGTACTATTAGAATAAAATTGGGGTAATTTCTTTTTACTGTTCCTCATTTGAAACCCTGTCAAGGACCGTGGAAGATCGCAAACCAAGGTGAATTGTAACTATTCACTGAAAACATTTCCAATGCAAACTATGCAGGCTAACATAACTCATACACGTATTTTATTTGTTCAAACAGATGGAAAAATTTTATTAACTAGGAGAGACTCTTTGTGGGCGGCTGAAGAAGAGTAAATACTTTTGCCCTTTTCTGAGACCGTTTTCACCCTAAAAGCAGCACTGGTCCAGTCTAAAAATGTTTGAAACAACCTTATATTTACCTGACAAGGACCTCTTGTGGCCGTGTGAATTATCATATTAGGAAGTTCATGTCAGGTCAGAAAAGCCATTGAGTGAGTGATTTGGACATGGGTGACAGTTCCTTAAAACGGTTCCTTAATTCAATTGCCCAAACGTAACCAATCCTTGACCAAAGTGGCAAATTAACAATCAATCAAATGAAATACTTTTTGTAACCTACGCATTTTGGAAGGCAAAGGCAAAAATCTGCTCTGAAAGGGGTGCAGGAACAGAAACACTGTTTTTGAATGCAATAACAATTTCCATTTCAATACGCTCAGTTCTTTTTCAGCTCTTACCTGTTTTCTCTCCTCGGTCTCCTCGCTCCCCCTTCTCACCCTTAAATCCTCTCTCTCCTCTGTCACCTGCAGAAAAAAAATTAAAAACAAAAAAATCATACAGACTTCACCGAGCAAAAATAACATCTGAATCGGCAAAATGTAACTCTTACCAGAACTTAGCCTGGGCCTAAGGACACAATCAATGTATAATATGCTGAGTACTGAAATATCAACGTCAAACATGACAAAAATGTGAGGTTTATAGTGTTTTTCACTCAGTTTGTAAGTAAAAAAAAAAACTCATGGCACACAAAGTAAATGCTCTGTATTTGTATAGCGCCTTTCTAGTCTTTTCGACCACTCAAAGCACTTTTACTAACATTCACACTAATTCATACACTGGCAGAATAGCCGCCAAGGGCAAATCGGGGTTCAGTATCTTGCCCAAAATGCAACCAGGGGGAGCCAGGGATTGAACCACCAACCTTCCAATTAATGGCCCACCCGCTCTACCTCCTGAGCCACAGCCACAGCCACCCCAAAGGAACCTCAATCATATTAACAATACACTAATGATATCCAATTAAATTCAAGACCCAATACCCAAGGTCCTTTAGGACACAACGTGATTTGAGCTGTGCCTGCCACTGGTTTCAGCACATATCTGACTAGGTGTTAGGGTAAGTCGCAGAGGACTTAAAAACTTGTAGCTATGTTTATCATATAGGCCACACATATTACCTGTGTACAAGCTACCTGTTGAAACACACCTGAGTTGCCTACATGGTTAGAAACATGTTACCAAGATAGGGCTTTCCTCCTGAGGTCTCACAACAAGAGTACAACTTGTATTATTCAATTAAGGTAATTCAGACACACACACACACACACACACACACACACACCATAAGCTTTTCCTCAATTTTTCCTTCCGTGCCTGCCTGGAAGCCTCGTTTCTATTGGCCATGTGGGTATTTGTCACAGGAAAGGTTTTGGTGTGACCTTGAAGCAGTGGTTCCGGTGTGTCTGAATGGGTCTTCGCAACCAAAAGTTATGTGTACTACAGTGAAAACCACGCAAAGGGGCAGAAATGTGTGTGTAACTGAAATAACAGAGGAGCAGCTCAACAGGTTAAAATTTTAAAACCTCACACCCATTTCCTCTCCTTTGTACTCCTTTGTATATTTTCAGAAAAGGCCTCTGAAATAGTCAGTCCTGTAATCTTGCTTTGTGATATAGGCATAAAATGTAAAATTAGAGGATACCCACCCTGCGTCTGGTGCTTAATTTACCTCTAAAAGCTGTAGTTAAATATTTTTTCTGCGGTGGCTGGAGGTGAATGAGGTTGAAAGAGAGGAAAAAGAAAGAGAGAGAAGACGAAGTATTGAAAACAGATATTTGGGACTGAAATAAAGGTACCAGTGTCAAGGTAAATTCTTGGAGCAACTTTACAGTGTAGCTGTTTGCATGTTGGAAAAGTTAATACGATGCAAAGCTAATAAATCAACGTAAGTAAAAATCCTCTCATTTGTGGTTTCTGCTAAATTACAGTACGTTTACGCACAACACCTCCCTCCAATCAGTAGCATGGATATGACTATTTCTCATATGTTTTCATTTCAAAATATGATTCTATTCCAAACTCTTAGAAATAACCTCCAAAACAGGAGAGGGTCTGTTTCAGTGCCAATTGTTGCTAATTTTCAGCCATGAGGATTGAAACCACAAGTCTGTTTTTGCCATGAAGCTATAAGAGGATCAGCCTCAAGTGGGCATTTATCCCACCTTTAATTTGACTTTTTTTTTCACGTCAAAGACCACAGGGCATTTGCCAGCCGAAGTGGTAGTCTGTTCCGTTAACCATGTGTTACTGTATGTGTGTGTCCATTTCTGAGTAGTGTAGCTAACGCCACACCCTGCATGTGACGCCCTCAGTTGTCAGTGTCACCTCCATCTTGACCACATCCTTAACAACTAAATAACACTGCGTGAAAAACCCAAACACACTGGTAAGCTACTGCTGAGCCACAAGAGACTAAAGATGCATTTGATTTAAAAGTAATTTTAAATTGCATGCTGTTGGCTCTGAATGCAGCTATGGATAACTGTAATTTAAGTACTTGAAACTTCACTCATTAACAGTTTTAGCCACATAAGCGGCATGGCTGTATGGATGGAAAAGTGAGTCTGTTGATCCATGTATTTTGTTCAAATTGAAATATCTCAACAACTAATGGATGCACCGCCATTACATTTTGTACAGGCATTCCTAATGACTTTGGGTGAAAATGATCAGGTAAAATTTTTCTATTAGTAAAGACTATCAGGATATCATAAATGCCTGCAAAAATAATGACGTTCCCATAAGCCCAGGCTGTAGGCTACTTTGTTTTCAGTGCTAATTAGCAAATTCTGGTATGTTAAAAAGCTAAACATTAGTATTTGTATACTGTAGCCTCTTAGTCTTGATGTCAAATGACTGTTTATTCTGGGAATCACCAAACTCTGGAGCTTTTTAGCTCATTGTTTTTGTTTTACAGCTGTTTACAGTGAAAAGCTCTGATAAACCCAGTGTACGCTAAGGAACAAAGTTAGCAACAGGTGAACATAGTGGGCAATTTAGCAGCTGAAAACCCAGATGTTTTTCTCAGTAGTTTGTGGAGACCAAAACAATGTTAAAATGGGAGTGAAAACTGGACTTATAATCATCACATGAATATAAAATTCATCAAAAACACGACTCTCAGTAAAGTTGCTTGATTGGATGAGAAATTATACAACTGGCCAAGTGACCAAAACATTAATGCAGCTTTGAATAAGAATTAGGAGATGACAATATTTAAATTTTTACAATGAAAGTAAAAGCATAATGCACTCCCTGCTTAGTCTACCCACCACTCACCTATAAAAAGAAACCTTGAAGCTTCCCAGTGCTGTTTTAACAAGCTTTCAGTATCCCTCCTCCCTCCGCAGCTGAGAAACTGCCTTTTGCTGAGGCCCAGTTCACACCAGAAATTCTACAAACTCGTCACCCTTCACTGGTTTGTTAAACCCGCAACCAGACCCCAGATGGGTGAAAGCACACACAGACATTGTTAAAAACTGCCAGAGTATAGATGACCAAACATCCACAAAGATTCTTGTTTTCTTAAAAAAAGCTTTCTAGTGTAGGCTACTCTTCACATAATTAACTTGTCAATCAAACATTGTTGCCATTGCTAGCATTGTTTGTGGGTGGCACTCTTTTCATGTATGTTCAGCCATGGTGGCTATTGTTGCTGCTAATTGTCCATGTTTTCTTCTGTTTACTCCAAATAAATCTGAGGCCTCCTATACCAATTACAACATGCAAGCTCTGATTTGCAACAAAAGACAAATTCCTCTTGCCCGTTTTGACACGTTACACTGATCAAACCAAACACAGGTGTTACACAAGTTTTTTTTTTTCATTAAAAAGCTAGAAAATACAAGTTGTTTGGAGAAGAAAAAGTTTTCAGTGAACTTTCTGTTGCTAATAGCAACCACTACAGGCAGAGTTCCTTAACAATTGACCCTTCGCTAAGCCCCGCCCCCCTTAGTTGCTGTTGCTAAGTCAGACAAACTGACTGCGCTGCTACTGTCTATTACTGCACTTGCTGGAGAAATATTGTCTAATTTGTTGGAAAAAGTGATCTCAGAAAGAAGCAGACAGTTTTGCAGTTGCATTGTACATTTGAAGGTTGTCTTTAGGCTCTCAAACTGAGTCAAACAGAAGAGAAAGAAATGAAAGATAGAAGCTAAAGCCTACCGATCACACAGTACAAGTGAACCACAGCATCCCCCGACGATTGAGACAAAAGACAACGATATTAAGCATCAACACTGTTCTTGTAAAGCTGGGTAGGCCTCTGTTCATTTTACAGTCATTAAAAAGCAGAACAGTAGGGCTTTATTACGTTACATTCAGTAGCAAGTTAGCTAGCGTTAGCTAACTAACATTACATTACGAACAATCCACAGCTGACATTTTTCTGGATTTATTTTAGGTTTTGGAAAGAGAATAAATCGTACTTCTCCTTTTAACCTCTCTGGGTAGCGACTAACTATTACAAGTGACCCAGGAACAGCGTTGACCATACAGCCACCATACAGCCAAAAAAAGCAAGACAACAACTCTTTTTACATTATAGTCAATGGAGCGCAGCCATGAAAAAGCCATTATGCTAGCCATTGTTAGCTAATGTGTTGCCAATACAACATTGTAGGTAATTGTTAATTAATTGTTTGTTGCACATTTAATGCCTTGATGACAAGGGTAGGGGGCTCCCACTTAGAGCCCTGTGGCTCTAAAAAAATAAGCTTTTTACACATAAAACGTATGAAGAGTTAAAAAACAACAGTTTATAGAAGTCCAGGTAGTAGAACTACATCAGTTAGGCTAATAATTAATTGGCAACTGTTTTGCTATCAGTCATTTTTTCTATGTAAAAACATTTCATGGTTCCAGCTTCACAAATGTAAAGATTTGCTGCTTTTACTTTATTATTTTAATGTTTTTTTAGACATTTTGAGGTTTGCACTGACAAACAAAGCATTGTGAAGGTGTCACTTAGGGAACTGTGACAACATTTCTCACTATTTTCAGAATTTATTACAATCAATTAATGGGGAAAATAATCAGCTGATTAAAATAAAAATAATCATTAATTGCAGTCTGATACAAAATAGTTCAACCTCAACCAACTACATTAATGTATGAGGAATAATAATCTGATGATATAATATATAACAATATACAGTCATATGGGACATTTTTCTTTCTGCTTTGGATACTTTTATTTTTAATTGGCCACTTCTACATTTTCCTGCTTATAGCCTACTTACATACTTTTACTTAACTTTTTCAATGCAGTACTTGCAGAGTATTTTTACAGTGAGGTATTGGTACTTTTATTTTTTTTAAAGCATCTGAATAGACCTATGTTACTTTGCTCACCACTGGCTAAAAAGCCAAAGCTTCTGGTTGCAAAGAGGTTGAAGAGTTTTTGACTGCATCAGTAATAATTTAGCACGTATTTGGCTCTTTTTATATTCAGTCTATGATTTGGCTACACTCCCCAACATCAGCCGCTCTCACTCATTGATCACAGGAAAGTGATTTCATCCAGGAATCTAAAATGAAAATGCTAAAAAAAAAAAAACAACCTACAGTTACCGCATCCATCGGGTCTTGCGCTTCCAACTTCCACTCAGTGTGTGTACGCGCATCCATGTTGCCTGGTAACGAACGTGTTTCCAGGTAGGAAAGAACACATTTTAATTTTTGATCAACTTAACGGCTCTGGCATTTAGTAGGCTACAGAGAAAGCTATGAACTCACCACAAAATAATCTTCCATTAATTTAATATAGCGGGACAACTTAGAGGACGTTATCTCTTAACTTAGCGTGAGAAATACAAGGCATGGCAAGTGAGCGTGTGACTAGCAGTAGTAGTATGTTCATTTCATTATGTTAGCAGTTAGCTTGCCGGCTACAACAGTGCACCAACTACGCTGTGCCCCTTTCTGGTGTGACAAGGCTTTTAAAGTTGATCTTTTCTGATCTTGATACTTGCTACTTTTTTTTCCTGGCATAAGGGACAATGTAACAAATCTAACAGCTATTTCAGTAAATCCAGTTTCCTTATTACTGTACAAATTCATTTCTGCAATACCATTGGTTTAATTCTAATGGTATCTTATCTTTTTCTGATTTGTAATCAATAGTTGAATTTATTGTCCAATACTGTTTTCACAGTTTCACAATTACTTCTGGTACAGTCCAAGAGCTGTCTTCTTATTGGAAAATCACTGCACCTACATGCCGAGAAAGGGCAGAACACCAATCAGCAATAGGTACCTCTTTTCAAAATGCACCAAAACTAGAGTGGAGTCTGGTGATGAGCCATAACAACCAAGTGCATTTGCACACTTAGCAGACAACTGATCAGCCTGGTCCAAGATTTTGAGAGCTACTGGCAAACATAGGGACTGTGGGACTCCAACAGTGGACATTTCAGCCAAACCAAACTCTGATCGGCAACAGCTGTTGGCTAAACACACAAATGCATACACATAAAAAAGATTGCAGCGCCTTATCATATTAGTCATGGCTGTGTTACAGTACCCTGTGTGTGTCAGAGTTTTTGTTATCGTTGGCACTGTCCAGCTGGTGATGCCAGAGTGGAAACATCAACACCCCAGGGATTTATGTAGATGTTGACTTATCTGGAAAAATGGATGGAAGGAAGGTCAGAGAAAACGAGAATAGAAAGAAAGAGATCGTAGCACTAGGTCATCAAGGTATCGTGTGTTCAGTGAAAATCTGAAATTCCATCTGTGTTGTAGCAGATTATTCTCATGTTGACTTGAAAAATGTGAATGCTTGTGTCAAAGAAATATATTTATAGTGTAATGGAAAAGAATGAAGAATTTGCTAATACTCTTTTACAATGTATAATGGTATAGTCAGCTGTTTTAACACCATTAAATACTCATTATGGATTTTACATCATACAGAATATAAAAATGATTGGCCTACTTACACACTCCGTGAGGCATTGGGCTCACTATGTTCACACACACACACACACACACACACACGGCATTCTGTTACCTTTAAAAATGTGAGGAAAATAGTAAACAACTGTCCTTCGGTGTTTTACAGATGAATGACTATATGTGGTTAAATATTTTCTCGCACTGACTCATTTAAGACAGCTGAATACTGATCTAATTGGCACAGACAGCTGTTTCCTTGGAATAAAAAAGGAAGATATGGGCAGCTAAGCAATTATAGCTTCCATGGCAAAACATAAAAAGAAAACAGTGTCACCTGTCACCTTAGTGATGGAAGATGTGCAAACGGTTTGTTTGTGTTAAAGAATTCTTGGTATGGATTTTTCTTCTCCGGCAGAATTGTCTCATGCAGCCGTTTGAGAAGTGAGAAGAGAATTTCTCAGTTTGAAATTCTGAAATGATTTAAGCTGTGAACACGGTGACAAGACTGCTGGGAGTAACAGGCTTTTTCTACTGACTTGTTAATGATGTTGTTGGGTGAGTGAGTAAATAACTCACTTTAATGTGACAACTACTGTTGCCCCATAAAGTACACACTCCCTCATATTTTGTGATTATTATAATGTCCTCTGATTTTAATAACAAATCTGTGTTGTTAATGTTCTTGTTCTTCCATACGTTTTCTAGATGAACGTTCTTGGCCATGACCTCAATGGATCAAGCCAGAAATGAGCAAAAATATTTTGATAGAGTGCATAAGCTATAAATATGAACATTTAAAACATGAAGTGATTAATATGAGAGATGAAAGACATACCTCTAGGACCAACAGGCCCAACTTCTCCTTTTTCTCCCTGAACACCATCGGCCCCAACAGGCCCTTTGACTCCCCGAGGGCCCTGGATCCCCTTTTCTCCTGTAAAACCTGAAAGACAAACACAGATCGTAACACAGATCATAATTATAATCGCTCTATTTTAAAATACATCTTTGTTTCCTGGCAGTTTTAGAGTAACTCCACTAAATACATCAGCGGGAGTTGGTTCTGATGAGTGCCACTAAATAAAAAATTTCTGAACTCCTTTTAATTAGCATCTTAAGTAAAAATCCTCCATTCAATAAAATGGCATGTTGTGCCAATAAGGAAGCAATATAGTAATGTCTATATCATTGCAAGCCTATATCCTAATCAAATTGCGGTAGAGCAATTTGATTTAAAAAAAAGTAAGCATGTGATGTCTTTTTGATCATGTTTCCAATAAGCTTTGTTGTTTCCTGTCCTCTGTCTATCCCCGACATCATTAAACGAAGATACAAGGAAGTGATGTTAACATTAGTCTTTCATCTGTCACTGTTTTAACCTCTGAACGCTTGCAGACACTGGAAGAATTGCATCTTTAATTCTGTTCCATAAAACAATCCTTCAGATTTTCCAGCAAACTCCATTGCCTGCGGCACACAACGGGCACTGTTAAAGCAAGCACAATCTTTTTCAATGTCACTGTACACTGATACGCTCTGATTACACTGTTGTGACTACTCAGCAATCTGAATGAAATAATTAGACTGAATGCATTTGAGCCAAAACTCAAAATAAACTAATGATGGATGAATGTTTTATATGGTGTTCTGTCTCTTTGCTGTAAAGGGTCAATAACTCCCTCCTCAGACACCCACTGGGAAAAAGGTCAATCAATCATATTTTGGAAGCAGTGCAGAAGTGTTCTTTGTGTTCTGCAGGATAGTCCAACCATATCGTTCAACAAGTCCAAAAGGATTTTAGAGCCTGGATATAATGACAGATTCTTTTGGCTTCACTGCAAATGGAGTAACACAAGTACATGCACTGCATTCAAACAGATTATGTAGACCTGTTAATAGCATGGGTAATTTTTTTAAATCAACATTTAGTTTTGTCTTCTACACATCATCACAACTTCCCTTTGTACTTTCACTGCAGCTTTTTCAATAATCTGTACACCAGGCCTCTTCAGCTAGGCCAACTCCGGCCCGCCAATCAGTTCTGTTTACAAATGAATAAAAACTTTACAACATTTTTGCTAAAATAAATTCTTCAAACCAGCAGAGCAGTCCTGTGTCAATCACAAACATGCATTATTGATGATGAAAGCCCTCCTTTGCATGCTGCTGTTTTCGCCTGAGAATCCAGCTTCTCTCACATGAGTGCCATAAAAATCAATGCTTGTGCCTCGTTGACAAGCGAGAATTTGTATCCCTGTTTGCGGATTGCCCTCACTTCTTACAAACCGGCCTTCTGTGCCACTGCCCAGTCAAAGAATTGCAGTCTCTCTCAACACAGCAGTTTTCTGATTTGTGAGTTAAAAGTGAACTGGAGAATGTTAAAAGGATGTAGTCCAGGTAAGCCAAAGTCCAAGTAGACAGAAAACAAGATGTAGCCAGGTAAGCCAAATTATGTGCCAAATGACTGACATGATGTGTTTACTTTGGGGGCTATATCAGGGGTTGTGTTGAAAAGGAACTGAAATTAAGCAGTTGGCTGAATTCCTTAAAGAATGCCTACTTATTTTCTTTTTTAGTTCATAATTAAGCTACTTTTGCAATGTAGTGTAATAAGTTTTGAATGAAAATGTGGTGGCGCGTTGTGTCAAGTATACATAGATAATGAGAATAATAGTTTAGGGAAATGACTGGCCCCTGTATTTATTTGAATGAAAATGAACTTGACTTTGAATTATGTGTGTCTTTCTAAAAAATTAATATATGTACATGGGACTCGTACTTCCACAGGTCTATGTCAGATCAGGTCCAAACTTCTGGACCCATTTAGACCTCTATTAGTAAGCACTTAACCTGAATTCTAATGTTCCCTTTGAGAAGATTGCCTATAAATAAGCATTAATGTGTGTATTTTTTGCCATTTATCATTTATTTTTTCATGTCATTTTTACTAATAAATAAAATCATATTTAACCAGGATTCAACAGAAAGGTTGACTGTCCCACTGCTTACATGCTGTTTTTGAAGGTGTGTGTGTTGTCCACCGGCTAGTTTGAATTCCGTTTTACAAATATATGGTGATTTTCAAGATACAACCAAACAAAAAATGAGCTACGTACTCCTTGTAGCTTCAGTTCGCTATGTTTTCCTGCTAACTATGAAACATGCACTTTTCCTTCTTCCCTACAGTTAGAAATTATTATTTTTCACTTGGAAAGTGATGGTGGTGGGGTCCCTTTCAGCAGGAAGATAATGCTTCTTGGAAATGTCATGTGAGAGCTGCAGTTCATCAGCCCGTGAATGTGGGATAGATGATGACAGGGGAGGAGCTGAAGGGTGATGATTCAAGAGGTTCCAAGGTGGAAAGGGTCCCAAAATCATCTCGATTCATATTGTCGTTGTTTGTATCTCACATTATGTATGAAAAATAGTCAGTGTGGTGCCAATTCTGTCTGGATGAGGGATCATGTTGTGATTTTTGGTGGAATTACCTGCAAGACATAGACAGATGAACCGTACCACTGGCAATGTCCACACCCCATCTGAAAATAAATCCCCATCCAAAATCTGGGTCCTTGTTTTCTTAGGGGGGTTTCTAATTTTTATTCTCTGTGCTCACTGCATTATTAATACAACTGAAAGCAGTCACAAAAGCAGAGGTAAGAACACCAGCCAAAGCCTGTTTTGTGTAAAACGTAGCTAGATTTTCACCTTTCATGTCACTTAAACCTAGAACCTCTTGCATATAAAAGGCTTGTAACTCAAAATTTGGTGTTTACATTGGACATGTATAGGCTGAGTACATTTTATGTCCTGTGGGCTTGTAAAACCTATCCAAAAACCAGTGCAATGACACAAAGGAGTAAATCAGAAATCCAGACATTATTAGACACTGTGCTTGTGTACCTCTGATTCACATTCATTAAATCAGAAATTGTTTTACCAACCAGAAATTGCAGATATTTCCTTCCTTACATGTTTTACAAAGATTTAAGATACTTCAATAACTGTAAGCACAGCATTTCCAACAACTGTGGTTGGGGATTTCTTTGCAGTGGGTGGCATTTTTGTGGCTTTTTACCACGTTTTTCTATCTATCTATCTAGATGGATTGAACTGAATAGTTTATTCACTTTCTTGCTGAGTATTAGTTGAGCCACTCTTATATATGTCCATCAAATATATAGCTAGAGCCAGGCATGGGTTATTTATATAACAGTATAAACAGCTTCAATCAAACCAAGGACGTGCGGTCGTGTGCGCCTAAACCTTAGGGCCATCAGAATGCTCCCCTCCATCTTCACAGACAGACACAACACGTGCTGCATTTGATAATCTCAACTTTTTATGCAATTCAATAACTGATGAATGGTAGTCTGGTTGTGTCACCTCTCAGGCCTGTCAACCCAGGAGCCCCGGCGGGACCCAGTGGTCCAGTGTCACCCTTCTCTCCCTTTGGCCCTGGAGGACCTGCAGAAAGAAACACAAATATGGTCATAATTGATGACATGATGCATTGGTGATACTAACTCAGTAAAGTTCTACTTTTCAGTAAAAGAAAAAAGGACACTTAATGCAAACACATAAATCCAGCTTTCCTAATTGCAGAATCATTCATTCATTAGGATTTAGTAAAAGTCTAGTTGAAGTTGCAGCAGTGTACAGTTTTATATATATAGGTTTCAACAAAAAAATGGAGTTTCTATAATGGCTGCATCTAGATTCTTAAAAATCCATTTACTTTAATAAGTAATAACTGACAACCATGACAATAATTATTTTAACGTTACTTTTCCTGTTCTGAATAGTCCTCCCCTGGAGAGAAAGAGAAGCTGCTACAGGGATTTGTTTGGAATGAAAAAGTAGAGAAATAAAAGCACTCAGTCCACATTGAGTGTCTTTATTGTTACAATCAAGGAAGGAAAGAATCGTGTAGATTCTCCCTTGAAAAGGAAACAAAATGGGCTTAAATAAGTTTCAGAGAGCAACATGTGAGCCTATAATTCCTGCAGATAATTTTATAATCATTATCAAATGCTTGTCATATTTAACATTTTTCACATTTGTCTTACTAGCTAACCTTAACCATCACAACTACATGCTTAACCCTCAAACAGCCCTTTAACCTTGTGGGGTCCAGCATTTAGGTAGCCACAAAGCTATTCTGTCCCCACAAGTATAGTAAATCCTAGTTTATGGACCCTTCAAACATAGTAAAACAAAAACACACACACACACACACACAGTGACATAGCAGCCAAAATGATGGCCAACCTGGGTCTTACAATCCAACAGTTTGTTGTACTTGGAGAAAGTGAGTGAAAAAAGCCAAATAGTGAGTGAAATAGAGAGAGAGTAAGAGAGAGAGAGAGAGAGAGGTCTGGCTGCAATGGGAACCACATGTTTAACAAGGTGGACCACAACACAGCTTGTGGGAATGCATAGAAATTTGGTGTTTGTTATTGTCCAGCACATGTCCAGTGGTCCTGATGCTTCAGAGCTCAAATGTTCTTAATTTTCAAGTTTCTGATACTGAGAAGCTGCTGACTGGTTTTGAGATACAGATCTGCCTACTGCTGCCTCGAGTGGCTGCGCAACTGCACACACTTATCTGGTGGTTTCAGGTCATGACACTGTGAAAAGGTCACATTAAGGGGGAGGCTGGGTGTGTACTACTCCTGTGTTTGTGTGTGTTCTTGTATTTGTTTGCTTGCAAGGCCAGGAGCACAATCTGATTGTTTAAAGTGAGGACTCTCATGGATGTCAGGTTATGGTTAGAATTAGGGTTAAGTGTAGGACTGAAATCATTAGTCGAGCAATAGAAAAACAATCAGAAACAATTTTGACTAATTAGTTTAATCATTTTCAGCTTCTTCATTGTGAGGATTTTCTAATTCTAGAAAACCAAATACCTCTGGATTTTGTGGTGTTGGTTGGACAAAACGTGATGGGAATGATTAATGATTAGTCAGGAAAATAACCGGCAGGTTCATTTATAATGAAAATAATCATTAGTTGCAGCCATAGTTAACTTTGTATTATGGTTAGGATTTAATCTGCTTAATGTAAACCCATGACCCATGGGGTCCAGTCAACAATATAACATGAACAGCAGATGTTGCAGTTGTAGTCAGTTGCATCTGTTAAAACACAACAAATTAAGTGGTTCATCATGTGAATCTTTGTGCCTGTTACTTTAAGAAAGTTGCAAGTCACTATAGGCAATTTTATACATACAATATTATACTGTGTATGGGCATAGCCACGCTAGCAGCTGAGAGGTAAGATCTGTTCAGGTCGGATAAGGTCAGGTACAAATTTTGTGGCCCATGAAGACACCTGTTTCCACTTCCCACTGATTAAGACGCTATCGTTTTCTCCCTTGTCTTTTCTTTATTTATTGTGATGTTAGGTACAGACACTGGCGCAAATCATCTGTGGTCACAGGAATTAGAACATAAAAACATTGTTTTGAACATATTGCAAATGCTTTAACATATTGATGCAAATGATTATGTACAATTGTCTGCTGTTTCCTACATTCATCATGCTGATCACAATGTATTATACCGGTTCTCTGTTGAATTATCTTACCCCCTAAAACATAGGCATTAGTTCATTGCAAAAGTCACTACATGCAAAATGGCTGAACATGTTGTCAGTGTTGTTTTGTACAGACCATGGTGCATATACAAAATATGAATAGACAAAAACAAATCCCAACATACTACAGTAGCAACACTGCGCTTAGACCTTTAGACCTTTTCTGCATCATAATGACATAGTCTGTCAACAAATTACAGTACGAACAGTAAAAACGTAACTGTGAACTGTCCAATCTCTTGCAATGTATTACTTTATACTGTTGAAATTGATATGCCATAGTGAAAAAGTGCATAAGAAAACACAGAGTACACTGTTATATTGATAACATGACTAAACATTCTGACTATCTTGTTCCTAAACAATGACACAAGGACTTGTCCTTCTGATGGCGCTGACATGTTCATAACAAAGATTTGCTTTTGAGAGATAGACAAAGGATTTTGAGCAAGTTGTGGGCTTTTGCACGTAATCCACTCTCTTGTGCTGTTTGTTCGACATGTTTCGAGAAATGCACTTCCTGTTTTGCAAATGTTCGGGATGATTTGAGAAATGTATCAAAGCAAGTGAGAAAAACCTTAAATAACACCCCAAAGTTTGTTTTCAACAGCAGTGAGTGAGCCCTTTGTGGAGAGAAATCTGGACTCACAATTGACCTCTGAACCTCTTTTAACACGTTCACTCAAACCTAAGTTTACTGGCATCACTTTACAAAATATCTGGCTATTCAAGTCCTAAAAACCCAATTATCTGCTTTTAAAGTTATAGTTTGGAGAATAAATTTGCAAGGTTCTCAAAAGTACTGTAATGTCTGCATGTCTCAGCTATGTAGAAGACAGTTCACCCTGGTGGTCCTGAAGAAACTGCGTCCTTGGTAATAGCTTGTTTTAGCAAAGCTTCACATTATTAATCTCCTGGCTTTCAGAGTCCCATGTTGGTCCAGTTGACAGTATTTCAACAATAACAAGCCCATGGCTCCTCCAGGATCAGTCTGAAAACATCTGACAGCACTGAGTCCAAGAATGCAACAATAGAGTAGAGTGCAGTCGCCTCCATCCAACATCGGAGACCATGTGTAAGGTGAGATAAGGAGTGTGTTGTAAAATTAATCACTATGATGAATGACACAAGGCATTATCAGGGTTTATGTTGTTTGTAGATACAGCTTTTATAACAAAAACAGATGGACAAAACTGTGGTCAGAAGGAGTTCGATGTATGTCCCTAATGTAAGATGACAGGGTTGTGTTGAAAAGTGATTCATTCTGATCGAGGATTTAGAGCAGAGGCTTTCTACAAAGTGCCTTGGCTTTACAAAGTGATTTTGTAACACAGAGATATTTACCATATTTGTCAAAATAGAATACAACATTCTTTCTGGAAATTATGTTTAAAAAGGTGGGTGTCATCTTATATTTCAGGACTAGCCAATTTTTCAGATCAGTTCTTTTTAAATGCAGAGAGTACTACAGAGAGTGTTGCGTTATGGGTTGTTGTTTCTAGTTTTAATATTGCAAGGCTAGCAACTTTGGTTGAATTGAAGAATTCAATTAGTTTTTTCATCAGGCTACATATTAAAAACTCCATACTTTATACTACACATACATGCTAAATATTCTCACATCTTCTGGTAATGTGATATTGTGGAAGACTATGTTGTTTCTTGGATGAGAAATGTTCTGGGTTGCCTGCAAAAATAACAATTCCTAAAAAACGTGTATAAAAATGGAATATCCTAGTCTTCAAGAATGAATCAACATAAGCGATATAGGGGTTGGAAAGCGAACAATTTCCTTGAGAAGGTATTTCCCAGAAAATGTGCTAAATGGATCACCTTCACTGCAAACAAGAGGGACATACAGTCAGCAGACCAAGAAAGGTATTCCCCACTTGGTCTCTATGCTTTGTTGATATTTGTTTTCCTCTTTCTTTTATAAAATACATTTAAGTGATCACAAAGTATAAGAAAGGTGTGAGTGTGTGTGAGTCAGCCTTGACTGAGCTATGGGGCTCTTCACTAGTAAAGCAAACATGTCACTCAGAATGTACAGTAATGGTCATCAGACGACACAGAGGCTGTAAATGTTTCCAGGCCTCAACTCTGCTCAAATCACCTCGTAACATATGCCTAACTCAGCACAAACCCCAGCAGCTCTCAGCAACAACAGATCATCCATCCAAAGCGGCACATGTCACCACTGCTGTATGAAAACCCTTGAAGCTGTTTTCAGACAAAAGGTCCAAAAAAAACTTCTGTACACTAATTGTTCAGCACCAAACAGCAAACAGACACAATTTGAGACTAGGTCACTTGCAAGGACCACACAATCAAGAGATACAATTAAATGATTTATTGATGATTGAAGCAGAAAGATGTATGAGTCTTGCAGTTGCTGAATAGACATTCGAAAGCGTTGTGGGGAAGCTACGATAGGGAAATCTCCTGTAGCACCCGGGCATGACGGACCCCTTATAACCCTCTGGAGAGGAAGAAGGAGATCAGGAGGCTGGACAGAGAAAAGGGTGGAGGTGAGGGATGCAGAATGTGAGAGCGAAGAAGAGGAGCTGGGATGTGTGGGTATTTATGGAAATGCTGGTAATGATGTGACTGATCTGTGGTCCTGCTCCTGAAACTCTGCTAATACGCTCCACTTAATGAATGTAGTGAAAAATTTAGTAGTCAGTTGGTAGAGACCAAAAACAGCTAAAAGAGAGTGAATTTTGGACATACATTCACAAAGTGGACACAGACAGGACTCCAAATTAATGATAATGTTGCTTTGTTACTGGTAATAAATTAGAATCTGTCTCTTTGCTTACAACAACAGATGTTGCAGTTGTAGTCAGTTGCATCTGTTAAAACACAACAAATTAAGTGCTTCATCATGTGAATCTTTGTGTCTGTTACTTTAAGAAAGTTGCAAGTCACTATAGGCAGTTTTATCCATACAATATTATATTGTGTATGGGCATAGCCATGCTAGCATCTGAGAGTCCGGGTAAGATCTGTTCAGGTCGGATAAGGTCAGGTACAAATTTTGTGGCCCATGAAGACACCTGTTTCCACTTCCCACTGATTAAGACGCTATCGTTTTCTCCCTTGTCTTTCCTTTTTTTATTGTGATGTTAGGTACAGACACTGGCGCAAATCATCTGTGGTGACAGGAATTAGAACATAAAAACTCAAGAGTTACAGTTTTTCTCAGTCGCTTCAGTACATTTCTCAGATCAGAATTGAAATTCTCAAAACTGCATGTTCAACCTCCACATCATCTTGTCACTTGCACACATCATAATAGCAATTTCTCATTGTTTTGAACATATTGCAAATGCTTTAACAAATTGATGCAAGTTTGCCATATCAACATAAAAACTGTGTTCACAACTTGTTTCCTCTGCCATTAAGTACCCCCACCGCCAAAATCACTTGTTGCACACTAAACTGAAAATAAGCATGTCTTCTGTGAGGGTGTGGTTTGATCAGATTTGATAGACAGTGGATATGATTGCAACAGAAGCAAACAACTCGACAGCCGTAATCAGATTCAGATTTAAATCTTGCTAAATGTGCACACAAATACAGAAACCTCTCATATGGAATAACCACAACTGTGTCTTACTGTGTTTATTGAGAAGCTGGGAATTTAAGTCCTTATCCTATGTTCGATAATCTATAAATTTCAGTGTCTACAAAGTATTATGTTATTTAAAAAACTTAATCAGATCATGAAATCAATTGCCTGTCACAGAACTTCAGCGTATAACATGTTAAGTAACACATTCAGCTACGGCTACTGTTGCTTTTCTCTGTGGAATAAGGAACTTATTTTTTTTCTTCATCAAAAACCATTAGATAAACTTGAAAATGCATGGTTGTCCAAAGAGGGTGTTTTCTTGGTTCCTTCCTTAATAGTTTCCATGTTGGAAATACACGAGTTTCATCTTCAGCATAGGAGCAAGAGATCAAAAAACCAAGTGAGTCATTTCTGGAAGGCACTGACAAAGGACCTATTTCTTGTCTGTGTCCTTACATAAAAGTGTGTGGGCCTATTCATAAATGTCAGCAATATCCACACACGAACAGAGGGAACTCAAATGCATATTTCTCTTTCTTTCTCTCACACACATACTGCTGTCAAAATGAAATATAGTCGTGAAACCCTAGTCGAAGGCGTTTGCTTCATGCTAATTAAACACTTAGACCAGAGCAACATGGTATCACACATATAGTAGAAGAAGTAATGAAAGAGGGATCTCTGGAAAACTGGGTGGGACTTTGTACTCCCTGTCTTCCTCATATTTGAAAGACAGGGAGTACTTTGTGTCGAGTGGTAATTACACATGTGATTGGACGAAATTGACGTGAAGTTCCCCAAGGGTCCATTTTTGTGCCTCTTCTGTTCAACATCAACATGCTCCCACATTATTTGATCATAATCATGCAGACGACGCACATATTTATATAACAATGTCACCAAGTAACTGTGATCCCATACCAGCACTGAGTAGGTGTAGTGAAGAAAACAGTGATGTGCCAAATTCGTCTTAAATTAAATTAAACAAAGAAAAGTCATACAACATAATTAATAAAAGGCGAACAATTTGATGTCAGTGCTCAGCTTCAATCGGTGGCATCAAGGACCACAAACTAAGCCAGAAATCTTGATGTCATGGAGACCTAAATTTTAACATCCACATTAAGTCGAATAAAAAATCAAGAATTTAAGGACATAAGGCTCAGCAGGATATAAAAAAATAAATTCTGACAATGTGGTTATTGAAAACATCAATCCCTAAAACATTGACATTGACCTTTGAAAATCCAAATGTCTAATCACTGATGAGACACCAATTGATAATAATCTAATAAACCCACTATTTCAATATGTAATCAAAATCATCTTCCCTTAGTGGGCACGTTACTGTAAATCATATCATGTTGTATTGTAAGGTAATACTTAAGCTTTTTGCATCCCCCATCAAAAAAAGACTTGAGGCGATATTTTAAACAGCTTCTCATGTGTCTTTATCATTAATACAACAAGTAACATGTGTGGCATGAGCATCACTGTGTGAGTCAGAGAGGAATTAACGGCAAATAAACTGAATAAGAAGACAAGAAGGATGGAGAAAAAAAGGAGGCACGAGAAAGGAACCGAACAGAGGAGGCAAACGTGGATAGAGATGTAAAACTTTTCTTGGCTAAGGTGACTGCGAGCTAACAACAAACAAATGGGCTGCAGAGCTAAAACTAATGACAGAGCTGAGTGGTTGAGTTTTCATTCTGCATGTAGCGTCTAAATTTAACCCACAATTGTTTCCAGGCTCAGGAGAAACGGCATCCCACCCACATGTGAAGCAGACACAAGATCAGGGGTCTCATTCGGTTTTAGTTGCCATCAATCAGAGTGGGCTGCGTCCCCTGCCAGCATTACATCATAGCATACCTATTCTGATTTTAACAAGCCAGGGAAGTCATTTTGTGCCCTGGCAGCGAGAGTCGGACCACGTCGGGACTAATCACATCTGAACAGATTGGAGGAAGAACATTTAGAGTTGCTCAATACCCCGGGGTAGTAATCCCACTGTGTAAAATCACGTTTGCATGCTAGGGTCACTTGCATTCAATCACACTGCAAACATAAATTGGCTCACATGAGCTATTGTTAATGATCTTTTTGGAGCACAAAGTTCCACCCAAAGGGATTCATTATACTAAGAGTTACAGTTCTCATGTTCTCCATCTGTGTTCACATGTTTTTCATGTATTCCTGCTCTCGTTAGTCATACACTACTTATCATATTTCCAAAGGGAAATGTTTTGTAAATTCCACGATGTATTTCCATGAAATGTATTTTCTTTGTACTTTATGTATGCACACATGCATGATCTTGTTATCCTAGTCACTTGTTTATCTATTATTTTCATGTTCTTTGATGTATATAATTCTTCTTTTCTGCTGCATCGAGAAAATTCCTGCAAAGCGATGAGTTTTGTAAAAAGTCTTGTCATAACTGAGACCTTTGACCTTCACTGAATTAAAGTTTTAAGGTATTTATCAACTTTGGACTTTGCAATTACTATTTTATGATTTTTATAGAATTATTAATATATCCATTTTTTTCTGTTGCCAAACTACTGCACTACTTTCCATCTTACAGCTCACTGTGGTCATCTCTGCTTTCAATAACATTTCTTTTTTGACTTATCTGTTGACCAAATAACGCAGAACACAGACATGGCTAAATCTATAATATGTAACAGCAGCAGCAAATGTTTGCATCAACAGTAATAGAAAACTGCCCCAACATTGCTGAAGCTTGTTGAATCATTAAACATCTATAAAATTGGCGGATACTTGAAAGTACTGACAGGTATGTAGGAGTGAAACTAAACTCCAAACCAAAGAGATTCAGATAGAAGTTACGAAAGTACTGAAAAGCTGAACACAGAGACTTGTCTCCTTGTAGGCTATAAAATGTCTCTGCCTTTAGTCACCAGCACAGACATATGTGTTGAGTCAGTTGAACACAGGACATGGCTTTGGTTAGAAGGAGGATACCATCATAGGCTAGCTGTCTAGGTTCAAACTGGGCTAAAATGTCTATACCTATCACCTATAACCATTGTTTGGATATGCTTTGAAGTGTATTTAGGACTTGCCTCACATTGATATATAGTAAAAGATGTTGAAAAAATTTATGAAAAAATGTATTAAAAAATGTACAACACTGATGCCTGAAAAAAATTGCAATCTCAACCCAATTCAGTCTAGTTCTAACTTAGACATCAAGACGCCTTTTGACCTGCAAATCATCAATTCAATGCCTACTGGACAGGAGTACTAAAGCTCACCCCAAGGGCACTTAGGGGGAGCATTTGTGCTGACAAGAGACGCGCTTGGATTTCTCAAGCACCCTTCTGGTGTCACATTTGGGCCAAAATTAAGCATTCCCTTTGGGAGCAGCCAAATTCTGGTAAAATACAAGTTTCTTGAAAAAAGGTGCTCTTTTGCAACCAGAGCATTAATCCTTCTTAGCTGACCTTCTAATATGGTGAGGTTCTTCAGGGCCATGGAGTGCTCCCAATCCTTTAGGCGGAGGTCCTCTGTAATTGTGTTGAGGATCTCCATTTCATTCCTCAGCTGGGCCTCCGTGTGGACATGGGTCACCCATAAACTGCTGGTGTCCTCTGTTATGTTGCTGATCTGGATCTGAGCAGCAGGAGTAAAGGCGGAGGGAGTGTAAAGTGCAGCAGTTCATCAGTATGGTGCAGTACAACGGTAACAGTAAGATTTCCTCACTGTGTAGGAAAAGTAAGCTTATAAAATGTATTGTGTATGTGCTCTACTGTAAGTGTTAACTTTGTGTCTTAAACACATTTTAGATTCAATGTACAGGCAACCTGCAAGTCTTGTATCTTCAAGTGGTGAATACTGATGTCATTGCTGAAGGTGTGATTGACAGCTCCCACAGTCCAATTAACCTCGTCCAGTTTTTCAGTCAGCCTGCTCATCTGTCCTGAAGTTTCCCTGAAAGAGAACAGAACTTTATATTTGATTTCAAAGCTTCACTGTTTCACTGCAATTACACTTTCACGCTTTGGAAATGAGGATCTTCTCTTCACTGTCATATATATGTGTACCTGACAAGGATGTCCTGGTTGCGGAGCCAGGTTGAGGTTCGGGACACCTCTGCAATTAAGCCCGTCAGGTTCCTGCCAGCAGAGCTGCTCAGAGAGGACAACCTGTCATCCAGCTGCACCAGGTAGCCCTCTGACTGAAGTGATTGAGCCTGGATGGTTCTCAGCTCCACCTCCAGGCCCTGTTGGGGAAGTATTTCATCATTACTCTCACATGTGACAATAACTTCAAAAGATCACAGTTAAACTGCATTGATTGTTGAGTAAATATTAAATAAGGCTACTATAGTGATACAACAGATCAACAGTGCATCTGGCTCAACTTTTGTCAGACTGTAATACAGTGGTTGAAGAAGTATTCATATCCTTTACTTAAGTAAAATTACTATGACACTATGAAAATACTCTACAATAAGTAAAACCCTTCATTCATTAACTTACTTAAATAGAATTATGTAAGTATTATCAGCATTATTGACTGCAAGTATCAAAAGTAAAAGTACTAATTCTGCAGAAATTGTTCGTTGTCAGTGTTTTACTATTATATATAATAGTTTATCCTGTGAGAACTTAACTTTTGATGAGCTCAGACACAGCCGTTTTTATCTTTGTGGCAATGCATTTTCTGTCTAGTCCAAGTAAAAAAAAAGTTCATTTAGCTTAAGATGTAGGAGGATTTTCTCATCCCATAAAGGAACATTTAATCCTTCAGTTTATCTAAAAGATCAATTCATTAGAAAGAAAAAAGTTTTTTACTGGACAGAAAGGGTATGGAAAATGTTATCGGAAAAGTAACTAGTAGCTAAAGCTGTCAGGCAAATGAAGTGGAGTAAAAGGTACAATTTACTTGAGTGTGCTTGAGTAAATGTACTTAGTTACATTCCTCCCCTGCTGTAATGCAGCTGCATCTGGCAATCCTGCTCAAATATGTACAAATTTACATTCCAGGTAGATAACTTAAACTTTAAAATGAACGTGACCACTGTGAACAAGAAGAATGATTACAGCTAAACCTGTTTCAATGTTCATACAGGCACACTGTTTTCAGACAGACTTGAAAAATGTTGAACCTTTAATGTCACTGAAAACCTCATCATCAAACTATTTATGTCCCATAAGTCAGTTCCCACGTCTCAGTCCGTAGAAGCTCCTGTTTCCTCTCTTTTAGTCTTGTGTCGTACCTTGATGAGGATCTCCAGCCTCTGCAGCCAGTTGCTGTGGTTCTGGAAGAGGTTCTCCAGTTTCCAAATGTTCTCCAGCAGGTCAACCTGAGTAGACACCTCGCCCAGGGTCTGCTGGAGCAGCCGAGAGCGCTCCGACATCCGGGTCACGTTCTCCATCAGCACTTCCTGGCTCTGTGAGGACACCTGGGAACGAGAGACTGTGGAGGGAGATAGAAAGACAGAGAGTGAGAGATTTGTTCTGGGTGTTGATTAACTGATCCTTCAGCTACAGCAAAGTCCCCAAATCAAGTATCATTTACTATTAATCACTACTGTCAGCCTGGACCGAGCCAGCACTGTAATGCAGTGCAGATGTTGACTCAGTCGCCTGCACTAACTTTGGATGTCTCTTCTTGCTAAATGTATTGTTTTGTTATAGCAAGACCTAAATATTTTATGACTTCAAAACCAGCTTGGCGCACTGTGAGGTTCTCTGTGCTGTGCTGACGACACATTGTGGAAATTCTGCCTTCATTTTGACTGATGTTGAAGTTGGCCTCTGCATGCTGCTGTTTGTCCAATACTTGCAGGAGAGAGAGCATCAGCCCAAAGTGTTTAAAAAAAACACACGATGCATGGATTCGCAATGATGGAAAGTAACTATGTGTATTTTACTTGAAAACTGTACTTTTGAAGAACTTGTATTTCCATTTTATACCAGTTTATCTATAGGGACCACTACATTTATCTGACAGCTATATTTACTAATGACTTTACAGATTAAGATAACATGTAAGATTGTAAAATAAAACACATTGTTAAATATTAAAATCAGTGGTTCCTAATCTTTTTGGCCTGTGACCATCTTTGAGGTCACATTTCAGATAAGTTGTTAGCAGTTCCTCCAAAACGTAATGACATCAGACGGTTTAATTTAAATAACTGTTTTTGAGGGCCAAAGAGGTAAAATCATCCAATATTTCATAAAAGAAAGCCATCTGTCAGCTCAGGAGAATTTCTAGGATTTGATTTTTTCTTTCATTTTAAAGTCAAAAACCCTTATTCCTCCTTTGTTTCCAGCCAACTGGACTACTGTAAGTCGTTATTTAGTGGCCTGCCCCAGAAATCAATCGAACACCTCCAGCTTGTACAAAATACTGCTGCCAGGTTACTCATGAGAACTAGAAAAAAGATTACCATGTTTATCCAGCTTTGGCCTCCTCACACTGGTCACAAGTATGTTTGTTGCACTGTTGACGTTCTCTCTCCATCCCTAGGCTCCAGTTGTTATTGACTCATCCCCTGATCCCCAGGTCCAGGCTGGGGACACAGGGTAGTCAGGTGTTTGCTCCCTTGTGATCTAATCATTTTAATATATGTTTTGTGTGCTCCCATGAGTGTTTTTTGTTTATTTCTGTTTTTATCTTGTGACCCTTTGGAGGAGGCCAGACCCCAAGGTTGAGAACCAATCTAGTATTGTAATACCTGATAAAATATCAGTCCAAAAGGACACTGTTCTGCAGAAACAACACTTTTACACAACACTTTTACTGTTGACAATTTTGATCAGAATTTTACTTGTAATGGAGTATTTTTACATTGTGGTACTGCTACGTTTACTAAAGGATCTTTTTTTTTTTTTGACAAAAAGTAGGATATTGGTTTTGTTTCTTGTAATAATGTTCAAAATGCTAATTTGACCTTAAAAATACATCAACACAATTGGGACTTTTTAATGATAAATTGTAAACACACCAAACTTAAACAGAAATAAAAAGAAAGATAGACAAGATGTTTCCCTTTAAGAATTTGTTGAGAGTATTGGAACAACATGATCTGAATTACACACGTGTTTATTTTGCTGTAACATCACATTCACTGACAGTTAACATATTACTGATGAACCTTTCTTGTCTTGTTTATGGCTGTGGCTTAAAGGCCACTTCTTTAGTCCTTTCTCTGTTCTCGACCGTGTCTAATGAGAAAAAGCTCCTTGGTTTCATGTTATGTTGAGAGCACGTTGGCATGGTAACGGCTCGATAGCCCGGGAGATATTTTGAAACCAGATCCTCAGCATTACGCCGTGACGACATCCTCTCTGCAGGACAGCAGGGACCCATGTGTGCAAAATACCTCAGTGGGCGAAAAAAGGGATTACTTCAGAAACGAGAGGAAGCAGATAATTCCCATCACACATGCTCTTTGTCCCTAACAGCCCAATATTACACACTCTCTGAATGTTTCTATTTCCACGTTTCTGAGAGAGCGATAAAAGTGTGTTTCTCTGTGTGTGTATGTGTCTGTGTGTGGCTTCATGTGCTAGCATCAAGGCCAAGAAATGTCTGCATGACCTCAGAGCAAGAAAAGTGCTGCAAAGCTACACTGCAGCAAACAAACCATCTAAATTCCCGCTAATTATCTGTGTTAGGTTTATTCCTAATGACCTGAAAAACTAAATAAGCCGACATCTCTCCACTACACAGGGCTCTTAATTGCTAAATGATGGTCTGTCAGCAGCAGTGTTTTTTTCAGAAGAACACACACACACACACACACACACACACACACACACACACACTAATTTAAGATCAACCAGAACCTGATAGTATTGAATTTCTTAGCATTACTACAAGACCAAGGAGATGATGAATAAGAAGAGAAAAATGAACAACTGAGAAAATACAAGATGAAAAATTAAAAAGAGAAGAAGTACAACATTGGTCGGTACTACTTTTTCAGACCATTTTTGATGACACAATCCCTGCTCTTTGCTTGACTGGATTGGAAAACAACATGGAGGAAAGCCCTAAACAGCTATTGTGAACTAAATGTGAAGCTTGGTTTGCGTAGCTTTGCTCACATGATTAGAGAAATGGTCAAACAATGACAAATGTGAATGTATCTACAGTATGTGATCATGAGCAGCAAAGCCTCCTGATAATGATTTTGGAGTAAAGGAGTTAAAAGAAAAGGCGTCTTACAATATAAATCATCATTAATTCCCTATTATTCCCTCAATCTTTACCAACTAACTTCAATAATTTCTTCATCTAAACCATCAACCTGCCTCTTAGACCCCATCCCGACTAGGTTGCTTAAAGAAGTTTTACCCTTAGTCAGCACTTCTATACTAGATATGATCAATCTATCTCTATCAACAGGCTACATACCACAGTACTTTAAAGTAGCTGTAATTAAACCTCTTCTGAAAAAGCCCAAACTTGATCCGGATGTTTTAGCCAACTATAGACCTATATCTTACCTTCCATTTCTCTCTAAAATCCTTGAGAAAGCAAACAGCTGTGTGACTTTCTACAGAGCAATAGTTTATTTGAGGATTTTCAGTCAGGATTTAGAGCTCATCATAGCACAGAGACAGCACTGGTGAAAATTACTAACAACCTCCTTATTGCATCAGACAAAGGACTTGTCTCTGTACTGGTTTTATTAGATCTTAGTGCTGCATTTGATACCATTGACCATGAGATCCTATTGCAGAGACTGGAACATTTCATTGGCATTAAAGGAACCGCTCTAAGCTGGTTTAAGTCCTATTTATCAGATCGATTTCAGTTTGTACATGTTAACGATGAGTCCTCCATGCATGCCAATGTCATGGAGTTCCTCAAGGATCTGTCCTCGGACCAATCCCCTTCACTTTATATATGCTTTCTTTAGGCAATATTATCAGGAAATATTCCATAAACTTTCATTGTTATGCAGATGATACTCAGTTATATCTATCGATCAAGCCAGATGAAACTCATCAGTTAGCAAAACTTCAAATGTGCCTTCAGGATGTTAAAACCTGGATGACCTATAATTTTCTAATGTTAAAACTCAGATAAAACTGAAGTTATTGCTCTGGGGCCTAAGCAACTCCGTGACGCATTATCTAAAGATATAGTTTCCCTTGATGGCATCGCCCTGGCCTCCAGCACCACTGTGAGGAATCTTGGAGTTATCTTTGTTCAGGACATGTCGTTTAAGTCTCACATTAAGCAAATTTCAAGGACCGCCTTTTTTAACACCTCCTGTCTAAAAATGATGCAAAAAAGCATGCATTTGTTACTTCTAGGTTGGATTACTGCAATTCCTTATTATCAGGCTGCTCGAAAAAGTCCATTAAGACTCTTCAGCTGATCCAGAATGCTGCAAATGTAAATGCTCTGTACTTGTATTGCGCCTTTCTAGTCTTTTCGACCACTCAAAGCGCTTTTACACTACATCTGCATTCACCAGTCACACACTGAGCCTAAGTGCTCAAACGGAAACTAACATTCACACTCATTCATACACTGGCGGAATAGCCGGCAGGGGCAAATCGGTTCAGTATCTTGCCCAAGGACACTTCGACATGCAACCAGGGGGAGCCAGGCCGACCTTCCGATTAACAGCCAACCCCCTCTATCTCCTGAGCCACAGCCGCCCCAGCACGTGTTCTGACAGGAACCAGGAAAAGAGATCACATTTCTCCTGTTTTAGCTTCTCTGCATTGGCTTCCAGTAAAATCCAGAATAGAATTTAAAATCATTCTTCTTACCTACAAAGCTCTTAATGGTCAGGCACCATCTTATCTTAAAGAGCTCATAGTACCTTACTACCCCACCAGAGCACTGCGCTCCCAGAATGTTCCTGCTCGACACCCTCTGTTGCAATGACTATTGTTACTAGTCCTATTGTTATTATTGTTATTATAATCATTAACATTGCGATTGTTATCATTAACACTACTATACATATCTATACCATTTTTCATTTAGTCATTTAGTCTATAGCAACATCACCTTTACTGTCTGTACCTCTGTGTGTATATTGTGTAGGCTGCCTCCCTCTCTTTCTCTCTGTTCCTCTCCTGCCCTCTCTCTCTCTCTCTCTCTCTCTCTCTCTCTCTCTCTCCCCCTCCCTCTCTCTCTCTCTCTCTGTCCCCTTCACCCCCAACCGGTCGAGGCAGATGGCCGCCCACCCTGAGCCATGGTTCTGCTCGAGGTTTCTGCCTCTTAAAAGGAAGTTTTTCCTTGCCTCTGTCGCTTAGTGCTTGCTCTTGGTGGGAATTGTTGGGCTTCTGTAAATAACATCATAGAGTACGGTCTAGACCTGCTCTTTTATGAAAAGCGCTGTGAGATAACTGTTGTTGTGATTTGAGGCTATATAAATAAAATTGAATTACATCAGCAGGATAAACCATAATTAAACTTTCTGTTGTGAAAAAAAGTTACATTTGTTATCTTTTATATAAATAAAGCCCCCAAAACTTTCTACTGCCAGTTGTAGTGAAAGATTTGTTCCAATGCAGAGCCAGCAGATTCAATGGCTACAAGTGTGCACTAGTACGTTACTCTGTTCGTCATTCACCTCCCATTGGAATGAATGATTTCCAGTCTCCATTAGTCTACGATGTGTGAAGTTGTGTCCTAACAGCGCTTTGGACCAGTGTTCCTGGTATCCTACAATTCACCATGATCTACTTTACAACACAAGTCTCCACAGATAGATGTCACTTTTTATACAAAAAAAAAAATCTTCTTGATATGACTGACAAGAATGACCTCATGAATGTGTGTTTTTCATTGATTGTAGCCATAATTCTGTATAGTAAGTCATGTATATGCGAGAGACATGGGATGGCCTAATTAACCAAGCGTGATGCCCAAACTCAATTTGCACAATTTACAAACTTACAGAATTTACAAACTCAATTTCACTCTATAATCTGTTGCATTTTGACAAATAAATCAACCTTGTACCGTGTACAATAAACTTCCACATGTTTCAGTCTTAACTGGCACTTGGACACTGTGACAGGTACCTGAAATATGTCATAGAAGCATTCACCTGCCTACTCACAAATACTGGAACTGTGGGTCAGAGGACAAATCCTAAGAAGATGATGAAAGGAAGAAGAATAGGATGAGGAGTCGCTAAACCTTGATGAACTCAAGCAAGAAAATCTGGCTTTTAAACTCAATTTTCTGAAATGTTGACATTTGTGAAACAGTTTTCCCAGAAGTGACAAAATATATGTGGATACCACATCAGTCAGATAATCTTGTTAGGATAACTTAAAAGTTACAGATGGAGTGGCGGCACAGAGCTTAGTGTTAATGTAATTCAAGAATGTTTCCAAATTTTCAGAAATTTGTCAGGGGAACCACAGTGTGGCTTTGCTAGTTTAAGGTGTAGAATTACATTTCTTTACCACAGACTGTTTGGGGGCTGTGGGTTCTCACAGTTCAGGACAACTGTGGCCTATTAGAGTGAAGACATACAGTATAAACTTATAATCATCTTGTTGCCAGAATACATTTGAATAGATTTTCCACCATGTGTCTCACTTTGTTTCCTCTGGTTTCACTGCCTAAAGGAATAATCACACTAACATTCCTGAAGCAATAATGATGGATTGTTTTGGCCACTTGGGGGCAGCAGAACAAGCTGTAAACACAACACTGACATATTATCACTTTACATAGGTGATATGTTAGCAAACAGTGTCCTAATTACACATCCAACAGATACAGAGCACTGAAGTCATGTTTATGTGTACCTGATGAATGAACATTCACTTTTCTTCTAGCTCTGTTTCTAGTCTCTGCTAACTCTGCTGTGATCACAAGTTCTTTTCTCGTGTCTAGTCTGGTGTTTGTTTGTTGTTCCTAGACAGGTATAATGTACAGTGGGTTTTTAAAGCTTTGTTGAAAACAGCTGCCTGTTTCTGTTGGAACCAAGATGGTAAAAATGTGGGCCACTAAACATGGGCTGAAAGATGCTTCACAGAGCTGTGGGGAAATGCAGAGTCAGGTGATAATTCTCTAATTTGATCCATTATTAATATGACAAAATCGATTAGGTCAGCTTCTAACTATCATTTATGTTTCACACTAAAGACTCCTTGGTTTACATTCACAGATGCTTTGCTTTCAATGTAATTTTGGTAATGTAGGATTTGATTGATACTGATTTGTAGTTATTTATAGCACACATGCAGCATATCAGTGACATCCTAGATACTAGTGCGAATGAGGATATGCTCAAAGACCAGACGTTTAATGTACTATAACTATCACAATGAAAGAGAAAATAAGTTTGTTATGTTTTTCCCCATAATGGAGCAAAATTAAGCCACTCTTTACATGCATCTACCTGTAAGAAGGCTGCTGTGTGACGCTAATGATGAAAACTCAATTAATCGATCATCAGAAAATGAATGCCCAATGACTTTGACAACGACTGATCCTGAGGATTTGCTACTTTCCTCTGTTTTATATAATTTTTAATGTAAATATTTTTTTGGGGAGGGGTTGGACTATTTTAAGACAATTTGTGATTTATTTAGTATTTTTCATTGTTTTTACAGACTAAACAAAAACTTAAGAAAAATATTGATAAATGAATCAATCATTTAAATTATTGTTAGTTTAGGCCCTTGTTTAAAGACCTTGAAGGATGGATTAATTTCATTTAATTTTACTTGATATAACAGAGTGAAGAGGCAGTGAAGTGTCCTCAGCTGTTAAACAAACTGTAGGGGGTTAAAATGAATAGTTTTATCCAGAATATCTGTGGGATCTCACTAGAGAAAAAAACATACATGAACATATTAAAACATTTAACCCACAGAGCTGTAATTGCACTTCTATTTCAGTCATCAACAGTCATAATGTCAGACTGCTGTTGAGTTACAGCAGGAGAAATGAGTCTTCAAGGTGAGCGCTGTGTGATTTCAGGTGAGGATGATGAGAAATAGACTGAAAGATGAGACGTATGCCTGACAAATCCATTTCAAACCTCTCATTCTGTAGCTCAGTTCTGTAGGATGGGAAAGTCATCTTGTGTCTTTTCCATTTTCTTACTATTGTTTCCACACACACACACACACGCACACACACGCGCACACACACACACGTGAACACACACACACACACGCACACACACACACACGCGCACACACACACACGCGCACGCACACACACACGCACACACACACACACACACACACACACACACACACCCCAGTCATATTCAAAACAGATTAGTTCCAAATTCACAGCTTCATGGTCTTTGAATTATTCTGTGGCGAATAGGACACTTTCCACTCATGTATCAAATACTGGGAGTGCAGGCCAGCGCAGCAGCTGGGCTTCAGTGTGTAATGTGAATGGATTCTGCATTTATGCTTCAGTCCTCACAAGGTCCCTATATATAAGCTTGCAGTGGGTTCACATTGCTTGCAGCATTTCATCTGCATAATTGACGAATATAGGGTAAACACTAGGGTAAAACATTTGCAAAGCAGAATTTTTTTTTTTCTACTTTGTTATAGGATATATGCAATCAATGCGATAAAAGTGTAGCTCTTCTAAAGAGTTAGCATGGCTGTGGGTCAGCAGGTAGAGCTGTCCACATTGAGCAAGACACTGTAAAATTTCTCCCGATAGTTAGGCCAGTGCCTTGCATGGTCTGTCCTTCAACTCTCTCATTCAGTCAGCTGGATTTCTAGATGAATAAAATAGCTAAAGGGTCCGAAGGAACAAACAACAAACCTTTGTTCTGTCTGTCTGATGTTCTGCCCCCCCTCCCCCTTTCTCTCTCTCTCTTTCACACACATAAAAACTTGTTGCGCTATACTTGTGAGGACTTTCCACAGACTACATTAATTTTACATTTACAACATTTCATTTTCTAGCCCCTTACTGGGGTAGGTCATTTATTGTTTGTTAAATTTGAAATTCTCTTTACATCCCAACAGCAATCAATAAATCAAATGCTCTGACACAAAGCTGAAAAGAAATCTTGTATCTGTTGCTGTCACAGGACTGTGTATAGTCATTTATTCCATCTGAATGAAATAGTTGGCTGGCCTACCTACCTACCTGCATGCACTCTGCCTGTGCACTCACTGCATAGGAAAATGTATTTTGGGGTAGTGGCTTTAAAGGGAGGGGGTGGGATTTTTTCAGTTGGATACTTTCAAATCTAGCAGTCTCTTGCTAGTTTCTCCAATGTGGTCTACCCAGCTTTAACCTAATCAACCTTGAGTGTAAAACCAAGTCTTACCACCAAATAAACACACACACACACATACACGCGTACCTATCCAACAGTGCACCGTCGGAGTAAACTGCCAAGTGTGGACCTGTGTTTCCAGTCCTTTTGAAGTAAAATAAATATAATACAAAATTTACTTTTACTGTCTTTTAACATAATATTACTGCAAATTTGCTTTTTTTTGCTTTTTAAAGAAATTGCCAAGAGGGGACTTAGATCCTTAAACGATAGCTACCTATCCAAGAGGGGACCTCCATTGTTATGCAGTGGAACTGTCTGTGCTCATTCTCACCTAATGACTGTTTTTACCTTCAAAGACTTTCTTTGTTTCTTTCAAAAATGGATAATTTAACTTTAATGTGAGCAATGTGTAAACATTTCACCGTGATCCAAACTTTAATCACTTTAACTGAAAATAAATAAACTTTAAACTTTAATTCAGAAGTAAC
>NC_060157.1:12216425-12235171 GCF_021292245.1 Micropterus dolomieu
TGAAGAGCACAGGGCGCCAGTGGCGAATTTGCCAATCTTGGTGTTCTCTGGCAAATGCCAAACGTCCTGCACGGTGTTGGGCTGTAAGCACAACCCCCACCTGTGGACGTCGAGCCCTCATACCACCCTTATGGAGTCTGTTTCTGACCGTTTGAGCAGACACATGCACATTTGTGGCCTGCTGGAGGTCATTTTGCAGGGCTCTGGCAGTGCTCCTCCTGCTCCTCCTTGCACAAAGGCGGAGGTAGCAGTCCTGCTGCTGGGTTGTTGCCCTCCTACGGCCTCCTCCACGTCTCCTGATGTACTGGCCTGTCTCCTGGTAGCGCCTCCATGCTCTGGACACTATGCTGACAGACACAGCAAACCTTCTTGCCACAGCTCGCATTGATGTGCCATCCTGGATGAGCTGCACTACCTGAGCCACTTGTGTGGGTTGTAGACTCCGTCTCATGCTACCACTAGAGTGAAAGCACCGCCAGCATTCAAAAGTGACCAAAACATCAGCCAGGAAGCATAGGAACTGAGAAGTGGTCTGTGGTCACCACATGCAGAACCACTCCTTTATTGTGGATGTTTTGCTAATTGCCTATAATTTCCACCTGTTGTCTATTCCATTTGCACAACAGCATGTGAAATTGATTGTCAATCAGTGTTGCTTCCTAAGTGGAGAGTTTGATTTCACAGGAGTGTGATTGACTTGGAGTTACATTGTGTTGTTTAAGTGTTCCCTTTATTTTTTTGAGCAGTGTATATGGTGTGACGACCCTAGGGTTGTCTGTTGTGTTGTGCTGGTATGGTGTTTGAGTTCCAGGCTGTCTATGGGCGGAGCCAAGGCCAGGGTCGTCAGAAGATGTGGCTCACCTGGTCAGCCTGGCTGAGATGTATTTAAGATAGCTGTCACCTCTGCTCACTCTCTCGCTCTTTTGATTCCCACGGCACCATGCAACACCCCTGGGACACGCCAGTTCTTCAGTTTTGACTTATTATGTAACTTTTCTTTTTGCACTCACTCGCCCATACGCTCATGACATTCCTGATAATACTGATTTTGCCTTGCCTTGAAGTTTATGGTTATGTTTAGTTGGTACAATAAAACCATTAAATTAATGTTTGCGTGAGCTTCCTCTTTGTTACAAGCAGGAGCCAACTTGTAACAATGGTATATTTGTTTTATATATATTATATATATATATATATATATATATATATATACCAGTTGTTATTGCTGTTGCACAGTCTTCAAACACTTATCTTCAGATATAACGCACACTAGCTGTTCATGTGTGGATTGCCTTGCAGCTGCTTTTAGCATAATTTGGCTCCAGCTATTCCATGATGAGCATTTTACCTGAGAGTTAAGCATAGCCTTTTGCATTCTGTAATTATAAATCACTTTGTGTGCTGCTGCCAACTTCAAAGGCAAGGTGTGGGGTTTCACCAGCTCCCCCCTTTTACTAAGTTACTCAAGAAAATCAGTAGGAAACGCACGCCTGCTCTTGTAAATAGACTTTACAGAGCTTATTGTGAACTGCGATAGAGAATTTTTCAAGTAAAACCTTTGATGAGAATAAATGATCATTTCCATATATAGAAAAAAGTATGCCTGTGTGTGACTTTTATTGCTCTTACAGTATGTTTTGTGAAACAGACAAGTGGAGTATTTTTGTCCTGATATGATCACCCATGAAGGGAAGCAGAGGCTAATGCAGTGCTTACTCAGCAGTAGTTGCTAGGGAAGCAGATGTGCATGAGACTGACAGGATTCTAGCTCTGGGTGGGGGCATGTGTCTGTTTGTAAGCAAAGTGTATTTCTGTTTGTGTGTGTGTGTGTGTGTGTGTGGTTCACACCTGCTGTGGTTATAAGAACATACTTAGCATACTGCATGACTGACAATAATTTTACAGCTGCTTCTGCCTCTGATGCACACTAACTGGAATAATTTGTTTATTCCGCTCATCCGCACTGAATATAGAGACTCTATAGAGTCTATAGAAAATATTACTTTTAATAGTTACAACGTTTCTGAAAGGGTCCCTTTTATACTATTGAAGATAAAATGTTTGGCCATCCTGCTGTAAAATCCAATCTCATCTGAACAACTGTCATCTTTACTGCAGGGATTTTTACTCCTAGTGGTCTCACTCTGTTTGTGTACAACAGATGTTCAGGGCTGAGGAGAATAATCCTAATCTCAGTCAATGCAGAATGTTGTTCTGCATGCCACTGAAGAGGGGATGACATCGTGGATGCTGTGCTGTCTCTAAGCAATGCTGTCTTTATTTTCAAGAGTGCGTTTAGACAGAGCTGTATGATCGGAATACAGTCTAAGCTCGTTACAAGCGATGATGATGATGAATGTGAAAATTTTACATTCTTCTCAATCAGGATCAGTTAACAGTTTCCATCCAGAAACATTTAAATACCCTTTTGTCATGGTTTCATGGAGCCATACCATACTATGTTGCCAGTGATTTTATCTGCTATTGTTGGAGATAAGCATAAATCCAAAGTAAACACGTTACCACAAACCGAGCTGAACAAGGCTCAACTGTGCGTTTCGTCACCACTGAAGATTCAGATGTTGTTATGAAATCCATCAAGCTATGGATGCTATACTTATGCTATCTAACTGGAAGTATTTTATCTTTTCAAAAACCCACTAGAGATATAGGCCCACTGTCTTTTTAAAACAGCCCTCACAATCCTCCTAACTAACACTTGTGAAACATATATCTCCTGAGAGTCATGTATGTCCTCTGAGGAGGAAGAAAAGTGTTGGAAAAGAGGACACTGGGTCATGTGTAAAGCAGAGCCACATGGAATACTAGTGGCAGAGCTAGGCAGCCATCTGTTAATACCAGAAGTCTCTAATTTCGGGGCCAACTTCACCATCCGGCGATGTACAGTAGCCGGCGCGCACCAAGCACAAGAACAAAGTGATATTTGTAAATGAATGAAAGGGAACATTCCTCATGCCTTGCTAGACCCAACACAAAGTAAAGGTCATCTGTCTATCATGTGTTCTTGCTTGGGAACTACAGAGGAGACCATGCTGGGAAATGTCTTGCTTTCTGGTATGCCATTCACACAAGGCCATATGTTGCTTACAGTACAGAATTGCTGAGTAAGCCAAAGAGCATGTCTGTGCCTCGGGATGTTCTTCTACAACATCAGCGACTGAAAAAATTATGTCATAGCGAAGGGGACAGGAATTCCCAAGTCACTTACTTAATTACTTACAATTACTGTATTTAAAGTGGATAAAATCAATGTTTTTATAATAACAATGGATTAAATTGCCCTTCAGTTTGAAAGGGTTCGCTTGTAGTGACAAACTAACAGAGAATAAGCACTTGAATCTCAGTTCCCTTCAGCTCTATGGAGCTTTATAACGTCTTTCAGCTCAGTGTTTTTGTTTTCCTTTCTTGAACTTTATGGACCGTTCAATGTCATGGCTCTCATAGTATTGTTGTCAGGCTGTAGCAGGCAGCTGTTTTCATAGAAAAAGCTCAGATAAACCCAGTGTACACTACCTGCTCAACACCAAACGGCAGAAACAGAAACAAACGGCACCAAACATTTAGCAGATATTTTCCTCAGGAGCTGGTGGACCAAAAGTAGAGCTAAACCCAACCCCTAATGAATGCTATTGCTAACATGGCTCCATATCTGCCAAATGTGTAAATAGGCAACAGTTGGCTAAGTTCACCATATCAACTTAAAAGGTAATATGTCTATATTGTGTTTGTATTTCCTGCTGTCAAGAGCCCTAAAAATCAATTATTGAGGGTTTAACTACAATCTTGAGGGAATTTTTCTTCATAACATTTATCACTCTTTTTTTTTCACTCAGCTACTCTTACTATGTACCCAACAATTACTAAATTAGTTAAACGTATGGCACCACCAGCTCCAACATGAAAATGCTGCTTAAATGTTAATGAACAAACAATAATACTTTTATGTGATCAGAATACTCCACCATTTTACACACATACAAGTTTCCTTTTTGAAAGTGGTAAAAATAGATTTACCCTTCAGTGGATTAAAACAAAACAATCGCTGTTATTCATTTGAATCAATGAATAGTTATTGTGGAATTTGAGAATTCTGTGTCTTGTAGTCTTGCTGTTCTATGGGCCATTATGGCCGGGTAGTCCAGAAACAGTACTTCAGTGTTCTCAGCACCAGAAGTGGGATGGAGCATCATGATACAATATTCTGTCTGTTCAAGTTTGATTTGCAGTCCTTCCACTCTCTCTTTGTCTAAGCATTCCACTTCCTCATTGTATATTTATGGCAACAAAAACAACCTAACATTTGCTCTCCAAACATAGGCAATCGTCTACGTGTCTGTATTCTCAGAATAAGATAAGTTATAATAATTCTATGGTTTCCTTTTGTTTTTTGAAGAGGAGCATGAGACTCATAGATGGCAGCAATAAAACCTCCTTTCACCCTTAGGAGCCAGACTTTTAATAGTACAAAACATCAAACACAAGAAATCATTATCACATGACCTAAAAAAGAATAATAGCTAACTATGAATCTAGAGATTTTGGGAGCACATATTCATATATTTTATGCCATTGTGAATGGTGAATGAGAAATGTCCAGAGATGAGGCTTTGGTATTAGGCACTGGACAACTTCCAAGAACATGTGATGTAGAGAAGCAGGAAAAACAGGAATCCTCTAAACCCCAAAGCCTGCTGGTTTCAAACGAGGTCTGCATGTGTGGGCGGAAGAAAGATGTTATGAGTAGTTAAAGCCTTCCAAACTCTAAACCATGTCCGGGGTATTCCTTGCTCTTCGGGGGATTTTATACGTCTATAAATCATACTGAGCTGGGAAAACATCACGCTGTTGGCACAGCTTATTAACACATTTTTAGGACAGTTTCATGGTGGATTGTGACTCTTGTGTGATCTAATGGTTTGAATGGATGATTTATAAATCAATAAAACAGTGGAGCAGTGTGTGTGTGTGTGTGTGTGTGTGTGTGTGTGTGCTCTATATACAGCCCCATATCTGCCTCACTCACTCTTAGCCAATGGAATAACCCATTTTACACAGCACACACACACACATACTCACACAAACACTGCCAGAATAAAACTGAATGAACGCAGTTACATAATATTTATAGCTTATTATTACCTATGCAAATCCCTTCTATCTCTGTCACTTTCAAAGGTTGGATATGACTGTTACACACAAAAAGGAAACAGGTCTTATGGTGGCTAATGTGTCCCTGAAATCCACATTACCAAAGGTGGCTCATATAACCGCAGTGTGTGTTAATAACAGCAGACATGAGTCATCAGGCCTGTCTTGCGTAACTGCGTCACTTCTCCACCCAACTTGCTGCTCGTACACCACACCCAGATTCATTCACACACTCTGCTCTGCTGCTGCCCAGCCTCCCATTGATGACAGGGAGAGCACTACTCATCCTGTTCTATGCTGCAGACGACAGCTTAGAGCTTATATAGAACTTGGACGGCAGAGCAGTCCAATCTGTGCAATAAAAAACAGGTCAAATTTTAACACATCTTTTCACCTCATATCACCTCTTAATGCAGCATCTTTGGTCAGTGAAGCTGGACTGGAGATAACTGGAGATAATGCAGTCAATGTAGTGTGTTATATTTGTCACTCTGTTGAGAATGGTTTGGCAGGAGCAGCTGTGCTTCACTGCTGATTGGGGTTTAAAATCCCATAAGTAACACAGACCATTAGGACTGAAGTGAGCTAACAGGACCCTCAGGGAGACAGAGAAAGAGATGGAGGGAGGTGGGGAGGCCTTTGGACGCTGTCATTAGTCAGGCCACAGACGTCACCTGCTCACAAAAAACACAGCCGACCCCATTTCACAAAACTATTGAAAGATCAGTTTCACAATTTTATTTTATTTATTTTTTCTTCCTACAAACGATGTTGGAAATGGATGGAATTGACCTCTCATCCTAACATCAGTCTGAAAATCAGAATGGGAATGTGTTTTTTTCCAAATACTATAATGAAGTGATGGTGTATTTGTGGTTATTTTCAAAGATTATTTTGTTCATTTTGTTAACATGAACATTTTATATTCTAAATCACCAGCAGCCTATCATCCTGACTGGACGTATATGTGTTTTTTATAGACTGGGAGAGTTTAGCTGTGCCATGAAATCTCTTCATCTTCTAGTTCCTGTAACTGATCCAAACAAACAGATAAGACTGTGTTTTCCTGCTGACATCAAGTGGCCACAGTGCTAACTGCATGACTCCTCTGCTACTAAAACAGCAGCCTGTTCACCTGGGAATGATGCTTTACACAACTAACTAAAAAGGAAGTTATGAATATGTTTTTTATGTTTTGGCAATGAATTCCTCATAATAAGGCACTAGAATCTAAAATCACTAACAGAAAAATTGCTTACTGTTTTTATTTCAGAATTAAACGCTTGTTGATATGAAATTATTTTTTCCCCTCTAAACATCCAGATATTTCAATGTATTAACACATTTAACAACAGAACTGTTATGTCTTTGTAGTTAAATAGCATTCTTTATATGGACAAAGGCATCTGATTGTCAACTGGTGTCAGTCAATCCAGATCCCCTAACATGGGCACTAACATGATTAGACATAAATAGCTCCCGTCTCAATAGACTGTGTAACTAGATACTTACAGGGCAACCATGTGGATAGTTGACATGTCCCTCACAAGAGCCAGTATAGAATACAAATTACACAGATAAATCTAACTTTAGGGTAGAGAGCACAGTTTCACACAAATGTATCTTGTTTTGATTTTGCAACAATAATATTTCAGGCCTCATTTGCTTGTTTATTTGCTTTGTGAACAGTAGGGCAGGGCAGGGCAGAGAGACCAGCATGTGATCAGCCTGTAAAATCCTAAGACTGGCAAGGCAAATCAGGAATGACGCAGTAAAAGTGTTGTTTGTTTCTCAATACCAGCTGCCGATTTAGTCTCAGAGTTATAAAGTACAAAATAGATACACTGATGTGATCCTGTCTTGGACACTGTTTCCACAAATAATGATAAAAAACTACAGCAACAAAAGGACAAGATAACATGTCTGCAAGATTCCACAAGCTAAACACTTCTCAAGAATCTCAACTCTATTATTAAACTGAAAAATATGAGAAAATTAAAATTTTAAAAGATTATTCAAAGAAAATGAACAACTGACAAAAAGACTGTTCTCATTGTTTATTGCATGAGTGCACATTGCAAGCAGACTTTTCATGTAGAACTATGCAGGCATTTGAGGGGCATGGGAGGGGAACAAAAAGTCCTGAGGGAATCTGAGTGATGATACAGAATGTATACGATGTGCACATCAGAACATGTACAGTATACAGACTGGATCCAGTGCGTTGCTCTATTAGTTTACCAGAGCCTGGTGTAAAACTATGTTGACTCATGGATACGTTCTGCTTTGTGCACAAATAAACATTTTTTGCCCAGCTAAACAATATCAGCCTCTCAGTAAGAAGATTTGTAAACTGGCTGTGGCATGTCAGAGATAAGATTTAGTTGGAATCAAATACAAAGTTTATATTTCAAGCAGCCAAACTGGTGTGCTATGTGGTCTCTATAGAAAATATACGTAATTTGGATACATTTACATAAATTCATTATACATGGGCTCCAAAAGTAGTTAAAAACTGTATTTACAACAATGCAAGAGACGGTAGAAAAATACAGAAACATTCAGCCACAGCATTGAACTGAATCTTGCAAAGTCGTTCCATGGTTTCTATCAACGGCATCCAAATCAGCTTCCAGTTTTCCACAGATGATCGTGGAATCACAGAGAAATACAAAAATAACACTTTGGATCTTCTCTTGTTCGAGATTACTCCACTCCTTTCATGAACTCCAAGAACTCTGTAAAATTAAGGAAGACAAAGTTAGCAAACAGCTCCTGAGCCCCAAAAAATTGCTATGAAACTACAAGATGCCTTTATCAAATGTGTGTATTTTTAAGGAATGAATGCTAAACAATAGATTATAGAAAATTTGCATAAATAACTATTTCACCATGTCGCTTCTATCAGTTTAACACAGTTCAAACTCCTCACCATCGTAGTCAATTTTGCCATCATTGTTCTTGTCCCCGTCTTTCATCAGCTCCTCGATGTCGTCCTCGGTAATCGTCTCTCCTGTAGATTCCAGCATCATTTTCAGCTCATCCAGGTCAATGTAACCATCTGCATTCCTGCACAATCAAAGGATATATCAATCAAGTATATCAATGCACGTAATAATTCAAATTTTAGCTTCACAGATGGCAGTGGAGGAGGTGGTGAGTGTGTGTGACATGCGGCTGATCAGATCCTGCATTGAAGTATTTGAGAATCATCGCTGAGAGAGAAAAAAAAAGTATGGCAAATTTGTTCTTTGATGCTCAGACGAGGTGTCTGGCTTACACGGAGTGGGTGTTTGAAATATTCTGTGCTGTCAGAAAGGATTATGTAGCAAACTACATGCTGTACTCTGCAGAGCGACTTGGCATTTTGTCAGTACTCATAATTGCATGTGGGGAGCATACTTGATTACTAGTCTATGGTGATTTTCAGATGATAGGATCCTCTCGTTGTAGCTGTTTTGCCAGGCCCATCGTTGTGCCAGTGAAGTGCTCTCAGGTCAAACTCACTTGTCAAACATGCGAAACAGCTCTGCGAGTTCTTCCTCTGACTTCCCTTTGCTGTCGTCCTTCATGCACCTCACCATCATGACCAGGAACTCGTCAAAATCCACCGTGCCACTCCCTGCACACATACAATGCACTTTTATATTATTTAACAACAAGCACTCCACTTCTCTTTAAAGACCCAGTCTATGAACAACCAATATAAACAGAATCTAACCAGAAATTACTCATAAATCGATTGAAAGGTCTTTTAATTCAAGGACACAAGACAGTAGCTAAGTGTTTATGATTTGTAAAACAAAATCTCAAATATACATTAATGCCAACAACATGACTTAAATACTGAATCTTTGTCAAACCAATCCAACATGCTATTTTTTGTTTTTCATCATTACATCATATGGAAAATTCAAGACAACTTGTGCATCATCTGATACCCACTTCCCTTTAATGCAGCCTGACATGTCTTGACGTTTGTAAGATCCTTGACTATCTTTTGACATTAAGTTCAGAGGCTTTGAGCAGCACTTGTCTGCACAACACGACTGCGCAATGATGGACCTGCCAGCAGCTCCGTGGAGACGAAGAGGTCAACAACAACCAACACATCATTTCATTTCTGGTACTGTAGCGCGGTAGAATTTTGATTTACCGTCTTCATCCACCTCGTCAATCATCTCCTGCAGCTCCTCTGGTGTGGGGTTCTGGCCCAGCATCCTCATTACCTTCCCCAGCTCCTTGGTGCTGATGCAGCCGTCCTCTGCATCTTGTACAAAGATGTCAAAGGCGGCCTTGAACTCTGCAACGCCACAGCAGCACACAGGGAAACAACTCTATGTCACCAACAAATGTGGCGTGAGCGTTGACAGGGTGAGCCACACTTTTGCAACAACCTTGCAACATCACATATGATGTGCAGATTATAATGAACGGAATTCATATTTGAATTTTTGATGCATGCTAAAAGAGATGGATTACATGTGTACAGTCTGGAAGACTTTGTCATTTACGCACCATTTTTTTGTTCATCTGTCAGCTGCTCAACCTGTAAAAAGTAAAAAAAAATATATTGATGTTATGACTATATGTTTCAGTTTGAGCAAAAGGTGTATTCTGTACATACCAAGTCACTGTCTGTTTAAATGTGTATGTTACTCTTACGTCATTATGCATATAAAACCAATGATAAAAAAAAAACATATTTGCCCACTTCACTTATGGAACTAGATGTCTTGAATTCTGAAGTGTGAAACTAGCCTCTGAACTATATCATCTGTTGCAGTAGTGTTTCACTCAACAAAGGTAATATTTTGACCCCACACACTGTGACATCTTCAACAAAACACAGAACCTGTATATCATATGCGAGAGCCAGTAAGAGGAGGAGTTAAAAATAAACAGACAGGAGGATCAGGAACCACAGATAAAGGACACAGTACACAGTGCTTTAAATTAGCATAGCTGTGGATCTGGCCCAACAATGGAACAGTAATCCTGGAAAAGCTACCACGAATGAGAGAGGGAGACAGCTGCTTATGTAAGAGTTATTGTCTGTCGTCCACTATAAATTAAACACACACACATGCAGACATGCTCAAACCCCCACTCCTGTGGTGATGATATACAAAAAAATCTGTCTCAACAAACACTTGTAATACACATTCCTGTGTGTTTTTACTGTCTCATCTGCACCGCTCACTTGGGATGTGAGTGGATGGGACAGCCGGCTGACCATCTGGGTGGAGGTGGACAGCCACACAGCTCTCAAGCTCACAGATAATGCTGGAATTCAGCCGTGGGGGGTTTATCTAAACCTGAAGCCCCTTCTCTGGCACCAGAGAACCATGGACAACATGCCAAAATTAGCCACGTGAAGTGGCACTGTACCATTTGAAGTCAAGAATCAAGCAGCAGAGTGCGGGGCAAGGGACCTGTCTCGTCAGTGACCTCCTGAGTGGCTCCTATCAGCTCTGATAGGGCTGAAGTAGGAGAACATCTAGAGACTTATATGGTGTCAAGGCTCTTTTGACATCAGCTGGTGATGGAGGCAATGTGCTGTGTAAGCCGCATCAACAGGGATTTGTAAACCATTCAAGTAATGTCAGATGTCAGATGAACAAACTGATGGGGGACATTTTTATACAACAAATGAATACACAAGAACCAGACTATTCCATATGACGGCCACTTAAATAGAACAGAATAAAATGAAGGTCTTACATTGTAGATCACTGACCATATGTCACAAACTAATAATAAATGTTAGGGATTATGGTTTGTGATCCAAAACAACATCACTCTCATACCAGATTTACTTCACACACATTTTTGGTGAGCATCCAGCAAACTAAAATCACTTCATCAGAGGAAGCCAACCGCACACTTTCAGCTGTATGTGAGAGGACGTACCGCTGCCTTGTAGATGTCGTTCATGTTGGAGGCTCGTCTGCTGCCTGTCCTGATGGCGTCCTGGCTCAGAGGAAGGAGGTACTGTCGAACTCAGGGCAGGACACTGGTCTCATCCTGGGAGGGTTTTATAGCTGAAGCCTGGCGCTGTCTGGTCCCTCCCCGGGTGGATCAGCCTCCCCTCTGTTTGTACCTCAGCATGTTTCCACGAGTGTGTGTCTGTGTATGTGTGTCATTTGGCCAATCTGTCACAATCACCGGGCTCAGATAAAAATGCGGCAGCTCTTAGGGGGCATACTTTGGAATGGAATGAAATGGGGGGGGGGCATGCATGATGAAGCCTAATCTCCAGGGAGGGGGCTACAGACACTCAACATTCCTCTAGACCTGGACCAGAGACACAGAGGGCTCAGGAGGTTGTGTGTGTGTGTGTGTGTGTGTGTGTGTGTGTGTGTGTGTGTGTGTGTGTGTGTGTGTGTGTGTGTGTAGGGCAAGGGTGGTAGAGGAGGCAAGAGGGTGGAGGCCAGGATGGAGACGCAGAGTACAGCCAGCAGACCATGAAGGGAGGAGAAGAAGGAGGGCAACTCCATGGAGTCAGAGCAGAGGAAGGTGTGAGGGGTGTAACTGTGGTTCAGAAAGTCAAAGACTTGATCAGACAGGTACTTGCAATGCAGACTTTTTCATGGCAGACATTTTCACTTGTCATAGAAGAAAAGCACAGGGGTAAGTAATAACAGTAATAATAGCTCCATTCCATTTAAGGCTTCTAGGGCACAACACCGGGCCCGTGGAACACCTAAATGGAATGCAGCCATTGTTGGTGTTATTATTTGCACCTGTGCCATGTCATGTTAAAATGTCTGCTGCAAAAATTGGTAAGGCAAATCACCTGTTCTGCAGCTGTCAGGGCATTTGCGCATTGTTATATGTAAGGGAAAGAGAGAAAATAAGAGAAATTAAAAGATCCATTCACCCAAGCAAAAAGTCATTTTCTCCTACCTACTTTCAGAGATTTTGACAGTGCAATGAAAGTGAATCAGATTTTGTTTCTGGTTCTTACAACACTAAATATAACATTTTAAACAGTGTGCCTGACTGGATAATCTACAAGCATATGAACAATTTCCACTGGACCTTTTTAATACTGAGGAAATAGTCCCTATGAAAACAGTGTGGAGTGTGTGTGTGTTTGTGTGTGTGTGTGTGTGTGTGTGTGTGTGAGAGAGAGAGAGAGAGAGAGAGAGAGAGAGAGAGAGAGAGAGAGCGAGAGAGTTCTGTGGATTAACCAGAGCAGGGGTTTTAAAAGTCTGAGACTGGGGCCCCCCTTCAGACAAAGCTTGGGGAAGCTTGGGAAGCTTTACAAATAGGAACATATAATTGCCTCCACATGTTTAACTACACAAAGTACACCTGCATTTATTTGCATCACATGCACAATGATACTGAAATCATACACATTAGATTTAGCCAGTGAAGAACACAACTCTGCAAGGCAATTCCCACGGTACATGATTCATGAGGATTAGAATTATTACCCTGTATGTGCAACACAGATATAGTCAGCAGAGGGTGCTGTTCACTATATATCGACTAAATTAAATTGTTGCGCAAGGCTGACTGGATATCCAATTTATCAACAGTAGAGGTAGGTGAGAAATCTGGGTCAAACAAACCAAACACTTGCAGACACATTCAAATTGAAGTGTACACAGTGCAATACTTTGCAGCATTTCCCCCCATGTTCTTTTGATACAAGGCCATGTCAATCACTTGACTGTGTGATTCAGACACACATTCACACACTTATTCTCACAAAAAGCTCTCACTCACACACACACTCACACTCACACACACACACACACACACACACAGAGCATGCTGTGGCAGGCAGTGATGAGTGATCATGCTGGTTCATAATGGGATGCTAATGGGGACTGGCACAGCTTACAAGCATCATACAGCCACTCAGAGAGAGAGAGAGAGAGAGAGAGAGCTTACAATGAATAACATACATGTTCTACTCTTACACAGATAGAGACACAGATCTCCTGACAAAGACCTCACATCAGTGCACATCAGTCACATGCAAAGGTTGAGCCTCCATGGAAATAGGCAGGCAGCGAGGTGGGGAGGGGACATCGCGCGGAGGATAGGGGACATGACGCAAAATGAGATTTTGTGCTGGTTTTCCTTGTGTGTTTTCTCAGTCATTCGCCAACATTTCATGATCAAAACACACAGCACTGCATTGTACATTTCTGCTAGAAATGATTCGTCATCAATGGCACCAATTCCATCAGCTCAAACCCAAAGCACACTGATGAGTGTACATGGTCAGCCTGACAGATTCGCTTGGATAGCCCCCCCCCCCCAGGACACATGCTGTAGTACCAAAGACTGGCACACACATCAAAGAAAGCATATGGAGTGCTGTTTCATCGGAGCCCTCTACCAATTTCCTCTTACAGAGGAGGGCTGACGAAAGAGCCAGCCATCTCCTCCACACAGCGCAATCACACAGCGCATCTCAAATCCACAATTCACCGCACACCGCTTTTTGAGGGGTTGCCATAGAAACTCTGCTGGGTAGAAGCGGGCAGAAAATGAGAGGAGATGAGCGGGGCTATTTCCCCCTCCACCTCCCTCTCTGCCTCCCTGCCACCACATTTTGTCCTCAGAGTAACTGTATTATTTTCTATTATTTGCCTCTTATATGCAAACATGCACATGTCAAAATTGCATACACATGTGGGGCTCACAATTAGAGTTAATAATGGTCATTTGTGCTCCAGATGCATTCATGCAAATTAACTAAATCCACAAGTCCAAATGATTACATTTCATGTCTCATGCTGAATACTGGAATACACTGCTTTCATTGATTTTATTCTTGCATCTAACCAGGTTATATGAAATGTACATGCACATTATGTTTGATAATCCTACTTAGCATGATAATAGTTATTTGACTGGCTCGTCATTTGAACAACTGAAATTCCTTCATCAAGCAAAATCTTTTTCTGCAGAAAACATAGATTCCAAGCGTGCAACATGTCAAAATGCCCGAGGCGTAACATCTCATGCTGGCAGGACTGAATCAGCTGGACTACATTTGTGAAGATCTACCAGTATACACAGCATACATTATGTCAATTTAAATACTCGTGTGTGATAATGATTGGGTTGACGTGCAGCTGAGCTTGAAGCATAGGTCCTATACACTCTCTCTCTCCTCCTATCTGTATCCACACCTCCTTGATTGTCAAGGGGAGCTGAGCCTGTCAGCCTCTCTTTCTTTTCTCTTTATTCGTTCCTTCCTTCCTCTCTCTATCCTTTTATTGATGAACGACCTGTCAGCAGCTCCTGTTGTGGCAGGCTGTGAATGCCCGGTATGTGACTGAGAGATACACAGTGTTTTTTACCATGAAAGCATCTCTGCCTGTCTAGTGAGTGAAGCCCAATCTCTGATCAGCGACAATGTCTACCCAAATTGAGGGATTTGTCTTTAGGGATGAGGGAGATGGTAGTCTTCACTTTGCTTCACTGCATTCAGTGGTTCCTTTCTGAAACTCTTTGTGCTGAGGCACTCGCTATTACGCAGTGTTCCTTACATCAGAGCTCTAATAAGGCAGTGGCCACATTAGCTCCAGCACCAATAGAGCCACACACTAACTCTCTGCCAGGGGGGCAGCGTTTTCCAGTCCACTTGACCACCAAGTCGCCTACCACCCCTTCTACCCAAACCCACCTCCCCCCTATCCCTCCAACCTCTATAGTAGTGTATGAGGAGCAGTCAAGATGCAGTCTTGCGATTTATCATTGACCAAGCTTTGCAGTGCAGTGAAAAAATCTAGTAAGTGAAATAAGAATAATCACTGTAAAGTATTTTTCTATTTTGGCTCAGTAATGAACACTGGTGTGTGTCATTGTCCCTATGAGAATGTATGAATGTATGTTATTTTATACAATAATGTTCAGAGCATCATTCCCTTACAGGTAGAAATGCTACCAGTGCAGTTGCTTATAAAAAAATATATCCACAAATACACAGTCACACAATACAACAACATATATACAGTTCATAAGCAAACTTCTAGTTGTTAAGAAGGTGAAATATAAATTATATGTTTCCAATTTTAACATGGATCTGATGGAGTTGTAAAAATGGGGGTAAGCTATGGTGAACACACAACATATACTGTATGTTGCTATATGTATGTGGCTATACTATATTTTCTTGCTGCACCTAAATGTTGAATAATTGGAGGAAAATCTACAATTATTGTTATTATTTATATATATATAGCAGTGGGGTCTGTGGGAGAAAGCAGTGCACATGTCAAAAAAACATAAGGGTTAAAGGTATGAAGCAAGTACAATCATTTAAAATGACAATTTACATTTTAAGCCCCTTATGTAGCCTATGCCATGAGTTGGCTGTCTTGGTAAAAAAATCTCCATGCACACACACACACACACACACACACACACACACACATTTTGGATTTGTCAGTGTCTCTGTCTTCTCCTCTTCCCCTCAAATCGCAGTTCTCTGAAATGGAATCTGCGGGCCCTCAGGGTTTCTGACAATGTTTCAGACATAAGTAGAATGAACAGCGGTATAACTTAAGCACTACTATATTTAAAAAGTTCCATTGAGAAAAAGCAGGTCACAATTTTCACTCTTCCACCCATTATCCCACCACTATTAGATTGCCAGTTGTCTTTCTGAGCTAAATCAAAGCTGAAGTACCACATTTCTGCAGTGAGATTCAGGAGAATGATGATAAAAATTTGGCTTTCATCTAACAGTAATAAAACATAATACATTAAATAGCACCATTAATATTGTAAATGGTCTTTTACCAGTAAATACATAAAAAAAAAAAATTAACATCTTTATGAAAAACTATGTAAATGTTTTTTTTTTGTTTGTTTGTTTTTTTGAAAATCATTATTGAATGGTACATCAACAGGTATGAAAGACCTTGTTGGAGAATGCATGGCAGTATACATCTTACAAAGTAACTGGTTATTTGCTTTAACTTAATCCATGCATAAAGCCATGAAAGTGCTCTGATGTTTCCAAAATAAAAATGCAGCAGGTAACCTCAAGAAGTCATTTGTGGTTTGGGGTGAAATGTTGTATCTATTGCATAGATTGCTGCAAAATTTGGTACTGATATTCATGTTCTCCACAGGATGGATTTTTCATGATTCTTTTGACTTTTCATCTAACACCATCATGAGGTCAAATTTCCAGTATTGTCCAGTACTTTGGTTTTTGACTCAATATCTGCAGAACTGCACTGTGTTTAGAGCTGATTAGCAAAGCTAATATGGTAAACATTATACCTGCTTAGCATCAGCGTGAACATGTTAGGATGCTGACTTTATCATTTAGGTCAAAGCATTTCTGGCTGAATACAGCCTCGCAGATCAGCTAGTATGACTATAGACTGTTGTCCTGGTATTTGCTATTGGCCAAATTGTGCTCTGTGTTATGTCCAAGAGAAAATGTTTTGAAATGGCTGTGTAACTGGGCTTTGAACAGACTGTCAGTATTAAATCTGCACCAGGCAAGATTCTATGTCACAAAACACCAGTGTAAACATCCTACAGCATGAAAGGGAATGCGAAATAAGTAAGTGTCCCATTACAATCAAGTTATTAATTATTTATTCTATTTTGGTTATCTTTGCTAGAAAAAGAAATTTATAAAAAGCTACCCTGTTTGTTGGTTTTACACTCCTTAATACTGCCATTTGGGGCTTCCAGCATACAAAACTGTCAATTAGTTCAGCCTTGATAGCAAGTAGAGGCATGTCAAAAACAGAAGATCTAAATGTTCTCTATACAAATACAAATTAAAGTGATGAAGAGTAATGGACTCCAGCAGAAACATGATACGTATCTAATTTTATCATTTCATGGACTGCTTGTTTAATCTCACAAATCAAGCAGCTAAAGAAAAAACCCCACCTGATTGCAACTTTGGATGATTCCTGCTTTGCCCTCTGTGAGATGTGGGTCCAGAAGTACAGTTTTATTTGTTATACAATTTATGGAACTGTCTGGAAATGAATGCCCTCCAGATGCTCATTCATAAGATAAATTGGCCTGAAATGCATTGGTCCTGCAGACAGTCTATGTCTCCCTTTGTATGTCTCACTCTCTCCCCTGCTTACATGCGGAAACACACTCAGACAAAATACACACATACATACACATACATACACGCACCTCCCCGAATGCCCTCGTGTTCTTCCGTGTCATTCGGGGTAGCAGTACGCTCAGGCTAAAAGAGGGAAAAAAAACACCTTTGCATCTGTCTGTGTAGCTGAAGTCCAGCCTAGGGCCTCCTAGGCTTCAGTGAAGTGTGCTGTGATTTGACAAGGCCAGTGACAGGAGGCACTGTAAATATCCGGCTGTCATGTGACTCATTTCATGGCCTCAAGGAACCAACGAAAGGTCAATGTTTCCTGATGCCATTGCCAACAACTAAATTAAGTGACTTCATCTCTTGCTCATGCGTCTGTCCCATTTTAGGAGATGGATACATTGGAGGTGTTGCATCACGCTGCTCAAACACTGCAATGATCATTCCAATTTCTACTAGAACTCCCAGTAAGCTTCCATGCATACACACACACACACACACACACACACACACAGGGTTTGTTACACAAGCTCATCTGCCTTCTTTAGATGTGGATATACATATAGCAAAATGCACACCATCGGGTATGTGGCACGCACTCACAACCTCTGGGTTTGTCTTCATTCAGTGATTCTCCACAGCTTCTTTCATAAAGCAAATTGTGATCCATGTTCTTTATCCCAACGCAGTGCAAAAGATTAAATTGCATATCGCAGTGCCTTGCGAAAGTATTCGGCCCCCTTGAACTTTTCGACCTTTTGCCACATTACAGGCTTCAAACATAAAGATATAAAACTGTAATTTTTTGTGAAGAACCAACAACAGGTGGGACACAATCATGAAGTGGAACGAAATTTATTGGATATTTCAAACTTTTTTAACAAATAAAAAACTGAAAAATTATTCACTTTGACTTGGCCATTCTAACACCTGGATATGTTTATTTGTGAACCATTCCAGTGTAGATTTTGCTTTATGTTTTGGATCATTGTCTTGTTGGAAGACAAATCTCCGTCCCAGTCTCAGGTCTTTTGCAGACTCCATCAGGTTTTCTTCCAGAATGGTCCTGTATTTGGCTACATCCATCCTCCCATCAATTTGAACCATCTTCCCTGTCCCTGCTGAAGAAAAGCAGGCCCAAACCATGATGCTGCCACCACCATGTTTGACAGTGGGGATGGTGTGTTCAAGGTGATGAGCTGTGTTGCCTTTACGCCAAACATAATGTTTTGCATTGTTGCCAAAAAGTTTGATTTTGGTTTCATCTGACCAGAGCACCTTCTTCCACATGTTTGGTGTGTCTCCCAGGTGGCTTGTGGCAAACTTTAAACGAGACTTTTTATGGATATCTTTAAGAAATGGCTTTCGTCTTGCCACTCTTCCATAAAGGCCAGATTTGTGCAGTATACGACTGATTGTTGTCCTATGGACAGAGTCTCCCACCTCAGCTGTAGATCTCTGCAGTTCATCCAGAGCGATCATGGGCCTCTTGGCTGCATCTCTGATC
>NC_060157.1:12235271-12247216 GCF_021292245.1 Micropterus dolomieu
ATCGCTTGCACAGTGCTCCTTGGGATGTTTAAAGCTTGGGAAATCTTTTTGTATCCAAATCCGGCTTTAAACTTCTCCACAACAGTATCTCAGACCTGCCTGGTGTGTTCCTTGTTCTTCATGATGCTCTCTGCGCTTTAAACAGACCTCTGAGACTATCACAGAGCAGGTGCATTTATACGGAGACTTGATTTCACACAGGTGGATTCTATTTATCATCATTAGTCATTTAGGTCAACATTGGATCATTCAGAGATCCTCACTGAACTTCTGGAGAGAGTTTGCTGCACTGAAAGTAAAAGGGCTGAATAATTTTGCACGCCCAATTTTTCAGTTTTTTATTTGTTAAAAAGGTTTGAAATATCCAATAAATTTCATTCCACTTCATAATTGTGTCCCACTTGTTGTTGATTCTTCACAAAAAATTACAGTTTTATATCTTTATGTTTGAAGCCTGAAATGTGGCAAAAGGTCGAAAAGTTCAAGGGGGCCGAATACTTTCGCAAGGTACTGTATATTGCAGTTTGTGTGGTTACATCTACAGTAATAGCCTACATCTATCTATCTTTAGTCCTTGCCTATAAGAAGGCCAGTGTTACCACCTGTGAATGAAAGTGTGTACATCTTTCTAGATCATAATAGAAATACTATATTATCGACTATGCCTCTTACTGTTGCACTGTAGGCCTACAGTATATTGCAGTTTGTGTGGTTGTAGCCAATCTACAGTAGGCTAATACATCAATCTAGGTCATAATACTTTGATAAATATAGCCTACTATATTATGGATTATGCCTATATTTGTATTGTTACACTATTCTATTGCAGTTTGTGTGGTTAACCCGTGGTAATAAATCTTTGGTTCTTGCCTACAAGAAGAAGGCCAGTGTTGTCACTTGTGAAGGAAAGTGTGGTGAGTCATGATGACCACTTGTTGAATCCAAGCTGGACTGATTTCCAATTAGCCAAATTAAGTTTTCTTACAATTTCAATACTTTTTCCCCCAAAGATGCATTATCACAGAGGTTCACCACTGCATGTTTAAATTAGTGTGTAATTTCTATTAAGAGATATGAAAAATACATATAAAACCAGAAACAAAGAATGGGGCAAACTGTACCTCTCCATCCAATAGAATACTTCCTAATTTTAATAATTAAAGGTGCTGTTAAAAAGATTATACCACAAATAGCATAATAACATAATCCTACAAGAAGAACTGATGGATAACAGTCTGGACATCAAAGAAAAACTAGAGATGAATTCCATCGTTTCAGACAAAAAGTGGAGACTATTATGCAGAGAGGGACATAAAACAACACTATAGCCCTACTTGGAGGGCATTTGAATCAGGGAAAAAACAAAACATTTCACACCATTTGTTTTCATTGCATCAAAATCTGGAAACATATTGAATCAGCGATGGCAGGGATGTGATCACACACATATTTTGCGACTGCCCAAAATTAGCAGAATATTGGCAAAACATACTAAATGAAATTAAAAATGTTAACATATAGAACTACCATTAGAACCATCTTGTTTCTTACTAGGAATAATACCAGAAGATGTGAAGCACAACTAGAATTCACTAAAGTCAAAAACAGAGAGCTGTCAGCTGTTAGCTGTGACTGCTACCAATGCTGCTGCAAAGTACTGCTCCATCAGCAATTTCAAATCCTTTAGCGCCACCTACAGGTAAAAGAATCAAATGCAACAGACTAATTCAGTTAAATATTAAATCAGCAATCAGTGTTGGACGGGCCCTCGCACGTGAAACGCATCAGATAGTGTTGCTCTGAATTTGGACACGAAACACTTAAATGTCACTTCCTGTGTCTTCTATGTGGTGCAAAGGAGCACCCAGTAATGATACATTATGTCCCAGTACATCATGTGTGAAACTAATTGTTAATCGCATAATGAGTGTCACACCGGGCTTACTGCCTGTTGCCAGTAGGTGGCGCTAAGACTATAACTGAATTTTGGCATGTAGATGTGTTGGGGGCGGGACCAATCACATAAAGTTTGATACAGATGTGAACATGGACACTTAAGTTATAACAACTTCCTGTTTTGTAGTGAATTATTGATATTCCACTCCATACCACAGGCACCCCCGGTCGACCAAAACTCACCATTTGTAGCACGTGTATCATTGATGGGATAAGACTGTACAGCAAAAATTTGTCACACGGACTAATTCTCGAGGAGGGGTTCATTAAAGTGTGTAAATCGGCAAATGTGACAATTAAATCCAATCCTGTTGGTTGTTGACCCCTTGACGTGTGTTCAAAGTTTTCTATAACAAACCCAAACCATGATCTTTTCCTACCCTTAACCAAGTAGTAAGTACTTTTTGTGCCTTAACCTAGCTAAATTGACACGTTTCACAGCTTTAATAATGTGCCGTTTCGAAATGCCAATGTTTCGAAACGCTAGCGTTTTATTTTGAAAGTCTAACCGGATGTTTTATAATTATTGTTGTTATGTTACTGAATTTTGCATATTTGTTGTTGCTAAGCATTGCTATCTCAGAGCCATAAACGTTTATAAATTACACTTAAGGAGTACCCAGGGCGATGCCAAAGGACCTTGACCAAGCGTCAATATGTGACGAGTCGGGAGTGAGAATGTGTTTGTCTGTACAGCCTCCTGGACCATCAGACAACAATCTCCTACCGTCACCCTTCCCCTCTATATGCATTAATCCGTCCTCTATAATCTATACATTCCACATTTGCATGAACCTCTAAATTACATATTGTTGTGGTGTGGTCTTTGCTATTGAATCACCCGCTGTAGAGCCCTCAGGTCCTGGGCTGTTCACATGTTTACAGTCAGGATACTTGCTATTGCTCCTCTGTAAAAGGTAAGACATTTTGCCATCTGAAGTTTCCTTAAAAAATATAGTATTTTCTGAATTTATTTTATTTTATTTTTTCCAGTGTGAGATGACCGTGTCAGGACCATGTCAGATTGATGTGGTTCTCCTGGATGGCAGCAGCTCTAAACATGTGCCAGTCTGTGCACTCAAAAAAAGTCCTGTAGAGCTGCTGTAAATTCATCTGTCCACACGTTTCACCCTTTTAATTAGGTGGGAGTAATTGGGCAGGAGAAGAAGGGAAATGTTATTAATTAGCGCCTGGTGGAATGGCAAACAGCAGCAACAAAAACACTAGTGAACTTTCTAGCAGATAGTGTTGTTAAACTTGACATCTGGGTAATGTTGTCCATCAACTTTGACTACGTTTGAGCACCAAACATTATTGATGTAAACATAGACCCTCTTCTCTTTTTACAGTCTTGTGTTCTGTCGGTATGGAACACAAAGTATTTTAATGAACATGGTTTCTACAGGGTGACAGTGAAAGTATTCATTTTGGGTTAGAAATGTTTAAGAACTCAGCTGTGGAGCGATTAGGCCTTAAAATTAGTGCTTAATGCTTTGCCGCATCTGGTGGAATCCCATGCATTGTCTAGAATGGCCGTGATCAGCTTCGGCAGCTGCGTAGCAGCCCAGTGGAATCAAGCCTTGAAGATTTGGTTTACGAATCAAACCAATGCAAGGATCAAACATTGTTCGAGTTGGATCAGAGAGCAGTTGTGAGTAGGGCTGGGCAATAAAACAATAATGATAATTATTGCAACATAATTTTCAACAATAAAACGAATGTTTAATTTATCGTCAATAATTTAATTCATTTGAATCATGAATGAATTAGCTCTTAATTTTTCTATTAAGATATTTATTTTGTTGAGGAAAAGGAACTGAAAAAAAGATTTACTAATCATATTTTTTGAAAAAACATGTTATCATAATAGTTTTGAATGTTCTACGTCAGATTTGTGAAGTGATCCACTGTTTGGCAACAAGTGTTTGTCACGTTCTGACCATAAAGAATGACATCAAACTGAATTAATTCTGCATTGATACATCCTGCTGCTTTTCTCCCACTTGACACCCTATATGACTTCTATGAGCGTCTAACATCAAGCCTCATGTTGTACCATTTACACAGAATGGTTTGATTTATTGACAACACAGAGGGATCTGAATGTCATGTCTCCCCAACAGGTAAAACTGAACATGGACAATGGTCGCTCTCTGGGCCTAATGATCAGGGGTGGTGCTGAGTATGGACTGGGGATCTACATCACTGGAGTGGACCCTGGATCTGCTGCAGATGCTGGTGCACTAAAGGTACCCCAACTCAACCTTGATATCAGTCTTTAAAACATTGTTGTATTACATCTGCCCAACATGTCCAATCTAATGAAAATAGAGATATTTATGATCGTTGCAAAGGATCATTACCTGAAGTTATCAATACATTATTCTAAGTTTCACTTAGTCACTTAGGTCTCCACTTGGCCAAACATAGTTTGGAGTTTTCCTACATTGGTAGGTAGGTTTATTGTCACAATATAACAAGTTATATAGTGAAATTGAGTTTTGTAACTCCCTTCTGCTACATAGCAGACAATATACATTAACACAGAATTAATTATAAAAAATGGTAAACAGAAATAAAGTATAATCACTGGAGCAGTGCTAAGGATGAATTTGAGTTTTAGAGTCTGATAGCTTGGGGGAAAAAGCTGCTCTGCAGTCTGGTGGTGTGGCAGAAGAGACTTCTATATCTCTTCCCAGAATGCAGCAGGGTGAACAGGCTGTGGCTGGGTGGGTACTGTCCTTTAGTATCCTTTGGGCTCTGTAGGCACCTCACCTCACCGATATCACTGATGCTCAGGAGATGGGTACCAATGATCTTCTGAGCAGTTTGAATCACCCGCTGCAGAGCCCTCCGGTCCTGGGCCGTGCACATCCCGTGTTAGTGATGTTTCCAGTCAGGATGCTTTCTACAGGAACTTGGCGCGGGAATTTGGCCTTCTTAAGCTTTCTCAAGAAATCCAGTCGTTTCTGAGCTTTCTTCACCAGCGTGGAGATGTGAGACGACCATGTCAGGTTCTCTGTGATGCTGATTCCCAGGAACCTGAAGCTGTTCACCTGCTCCACCTCAGCTCCACTGATGTAGACAGGAGTGTGTGTCTTTATCTCCTTCTTCCTAAAATCAACGATCAGCTCCTTAGTTTTGCTGACATTGATCCGAACTGACTGGGGCCTGTTTGTGAGGAAGTCCAGTATCCAGTTGCAGAGTGTTGTATTTAAACCCAGAGTGCTGAGTTTGCTGATAAGTTTCATGGGGAGATCGTGTTGAATTGTGTTTGAACTCCTCAAACAGCATTCTGATGTACGTGTTGTTTTTCTCAAGGTGTGTGAGGGCTGAGTGGAGGGCAGTGGAGATGGCGTCCTCTGTGGATGTGTTGGTTCTGAAAGCAATCATCAAACAAAACTTCAAGTAAATCTTCAGATTAATTGTCTAATCAGTACTTCCAGATGACTGAACACTGTAGAATGCGCCCTTAATTTTTTACTTAATTATATTTATAAAAAGTACAGTGTACAGTTTGGATGATAAGTATGTGTGTTGGTTTTATGAAGTTATTTAACTTAAGTTCAGGAACAGGACCACGCCTCTCTCTCTCCCTCACTAATTCAACCATCTGTGCTTCATTCAATTCCTCCACAAATGCCTTCTTAATCCACCTGCATATAAGCTCAGACGCACACTCTCAAGTTACTCAAAAGTACTTATTGCTCACCTTAACATGGATCACGAGCTGGTTCTCAGCCCCTCCGATCACTATCTGTACGACGATTAGTCCGTGGTCTCTGCATTTCCTCTGCCCATAGTTACATCCACTCCAACGCGGCCAGCCACTCATTCACTGTGACTGCGCTTCGTCACCAAGTTCCTCAGCACCGCATCGTCCACTATTCCCCATCCAGCAGCTCTAGTCTGACTCCACCGAAAACACACACACAGGCCACAGCTGCCACCGCCGGCTTTTGGGAGAAGTTCGCTCTTCTAGACAGTCCACTCACTTCTGCATTCCGCCAACCGCCAACTACAGCTTCAGCCCTCAAAGAGGGTGACGTCGTGTCACCCCCTGTGCCTGCTTCCCTTGGGTCTGATTTTTTCCAGTTTGTTTCACCTTTTCGCCCATCCATGTCTCAGCAGGCTGCACACCCTACCCCTGCACAAATATCCCTCCATACCAGCATCATTACTTCTTCCCTTCCTTTAGCTACAGCTAACATAGCTCCTTCGGCTCCCCCCACTCAAGCAGCTTACTCTCTCTCTCTCTCTCTCTCTCTCTAGCAGCAACAACCACCAGCGTTACATGTCATAGACCCACTCCATTTGCTCCTGTTCTTTCCATCATGTCATGTCCATTCACCAGCCCCCATCTCTTTCTCTTACACACTAATGCAGCCCCCTCTACTGGCTTCAGCGGCTACTATGGAGGCAGATGGTTCACCGCTAAGTGGGCACCAGAACTGTTCTTACTCTCCTCCTCCTCCGCCCTTTACAAACCATAATAATCATCGCTGCCATTCTTTGGGGGCATGAGTGGTCCAAAAGTCATTCTGGTACACACAGACAACCACAATGCCGTTGACATCGAAAACCAAGCTCGCTCCCACCCACTCGACATGAAGTTCATCTGCAGACAGACATTAATCCCCACCCAACACCAATTCATCATCCGTGTCGTTGGTCTTCCCATGCCTACCTTAGCTACGTCCACAACAACCTCAGCAATGTTCAAAGAGCCCATCTCCATTAAGTCTAGTAACTAATTTTGGGGGTTGATAAGCAAGCTCAAGATGAGCCTGGCAACCAAACCCTAAACAGCCATCTTCATTCCTCCGTTCTCGACCCATTCAACCCTTTCCCCTCTATCCCTCTCTCATAAATACTCCTCATTATCCAAATAAACTACCTTTTTATACCTCACGTTGGCGCGGTCTTTGTTAGTGAAATTAAGTTATATAACTAAAGTTCAGAAACAGGACCACACCTCTCTCTCACTAATTCAACCACCTGCATTTCATTCAATTCCTCTTCCTCGTGCCTTCCTAATCCAATCACCTGCATATACGTATATAAGCTCGTCCAAACACTTTCTCTGTCATTTGTCTCAGTTCTCACATCCCTTCCCCCCAAACCCCCTTTCTCCTTCTCTCTCGACGGGCAGCACAGTGTCCAAGCGGACAACACTGTGGCATCACAGCAAGAAGTTTGTGGAGTTTGTATGTGCTCACGTGGGTTTCTGCCGGGAATAAACTACCTTTTTACTACCTGTTAAATTAGATATTTCAGTATGAAATATTTTCAGTAAAAAAGGGTGAAGCATCTGGCCATGAAGAGCAACGCTGTGCACATTTATGCGCGAGGCACAGCAGCATAACTTCATAGATCATTTAAATCCGGACTCCAACAGAATCAGTGAGGATCTAATCAGTTATTATTAATTACGGTTCTGTGTTCGTATAAACATCCAAAAGTGTTCATATAAGAGTTGGGTTAGGAGTTAGAGTAAAGCAGCCATCCTCCTGATCAATCAGAAGCTAAAAGTTTAATTATTTTTTCTGTGGAGAGTTTTCACTGTGCAGTTTATAACTACAGCTTTTAGTCTTGCTGCTTAAATGTCCCACGACATTTGGAAATGTTTAAAATGACAGCAGCCTCTCTAATCGTTAAAGTCAGTCTTTAAAGGAAACACTCATACATCAGTGCAAAACACAATAAAGAAATCACCTGGTACTCTCACACTCTCTCTCTTGCTTGTCCACATGACAACCCCCCCGCGAATACCTGCTGCCTGATTCTGATGAACCTGTTAACATTCTTGCTGTCTGCTCCCTATTAGACTGCTAAACCTATTAGGATTGTTAACATATGCTACTTGACTTACAGCCTCACTCAGGCAGCTGACTTCACTGTCAGGACAGCCCTGTAAAAATGCTTTATTAGCCATGCTAAATCTCTGCTGTGTGCTTTTAGGTCAGCTTTCTGCCCCAACAAGCAGGCCACTCCAACTCTGTGCTATTTTTCAACGTGCCTCAGGCAAGAAGAACAGATGCCAGTGTTTCCTACCTGTAAACAATCTGGCTGAAACCTCAATATGGCTTTCATAATAATACAGTGTCCTACTTGGGGATAAAAATAAAATATCAGATGTTGGTGAAAGAGAGAGTTTAAAAAAGCAGAGCTTGAAAGGCCTTCTGAAAATTCAAATGTCCATTGAAAGATGCAGTGTGCATGTTCTCAGTTTCTTTGACAAGGACAGATGAAGAGGTACTTTTTACCATGGAGGATTGGCTGATCATGCTGCAGAACTGGAACTTTTGACATGCTAAAAAAGACAATTTGAAAGTGGAAAAAAGAAGAGTGCAGAGAGGGTGAAAGAGAGGAGGCACTCATGAGAAAAAACACAGTGGATGTTTTCTCTTCACCTTTCCAAGTCTGACAGATGTGCTGTCTGCAGCCATTTATTGTTAGTGATGAGAGCTACTATCCATCTTTACAGTCTTTATAATATATGTGTATGAATGTATATCCTTTCCTGGAAAACCATCCCTCCCTCCCTGTCTGCCAGTGTTGTTGCAGTAAATAAGATGGAGGGTTGGCTGGACAATGCAGCAGGTGATCATCACATGGCTACAAATGTCAGACATTATACATTTAAATGTGTCTAGCCTACTATTAAGGGTAGTACATGCCTTAAGGATTTTCAATGATGGAAGTGAAGTGAGTTGAAAAACTTTCATTTGATGAACATATGTAATGTTTAAAAAATGATACAATAGTACTACCATATTGTAAAGATTGTTTCACTTTAATAATTATGTTAATTTTAGCAAAGAAAAAGAACATCTAAATTGCACAACACTTATGTATTCATTTGATAAATTCAGTGGTTTGTTCTCTTATCTTGTCTTTCACATGTAACTATTAATTGTTAATTGTTTGTACACAGGATGCGCTCAAGAAAAGTATATCATTGCTTCATCCCTGGGCATGTTTTAAAAAACACCATCTGTTCACCAGAGCCTGGAAACTCCCATAGCGCTGTTACTAAGCATTTTATCTGAAAATGTCTGTTGTTGTGCCATGTATAGTCAGTCCTGTAAAGTGTCCTTGGGTTTCATGAAAGGAGCTACATAAATTTAGGTTAATATTATTATTGAATTGTATTCACAATTTTGAACCATTTATTTTGTGTTGGCAGTTTTGCCTTGTACCATCTTAAAGGTACAAGGTACAAGGTAGGTTTAATGGTCACATTACTACAGGGTTGTAAAATTAAATATGGTTTATAACTCCCTTCTGCTACATAGCAAACAATATTCAGTATTTAAAAAACACTTGTAGAATGGTAGTTCCTTTGGGCTCTGCGTAGGCACCTCACCTCACCGATATCATTGATGCTCGGGAGATGGGTACCAATTATCTTCTGATAATTTGCAGTGTGTTTTAATCACACGCTGCAAAGCCTTACTCTCCGGGGCCATGCACATTCCATGCCAGTTGGTGATGTTTCCAGGCAGGATGTTTTCTATTGCTCCTCTGTAAAAGTTTGTAAAGAATTTGGCAAGGGAAGTTAGCCTACTTAAGTTCTTAAGAGCTTTCTTTACCAGCATGGAGATGCGAGATGACCATGTCATTGATGCTGATTCTCAGGAACCTATAATTGTTCACCTGCTCCACCTCAGCACCACTGATGTAGACACAAGTGTGTGTCATTATCTCCTTTTTCCAAAAATCAACAATCAGCTCCTTTGTTTTGCTGAAGTTGAGAAATAGTGCACCACTGTGCAACATGGTAGTGTCGTCCACAAACTTCACAACAGAGTTCTCTCCATGTCGGGGGATGCAGTCAAGGATGTACAGTGTGAACAGGAAGGGGCTGAGCACATAGTCCTGGGGGGCTCCGGTGTTGAGCACTAGAGTGGAGGTGGATGTGGTAAGGCCCAGAATGCTGAGTTTGCTGATAAGTTTCATGGGGGTGATTGTGTTGAATGCTGAGCTGAAATCCACAAACAGCATTCTGATGTAGAATCAGAGAATCAGAAGAAGCTTTATTGCCAAGTAGTGTTTTACACATACGAGGAATTTGCTGTGGTGATAAGGTGCTACAAGTAGACAAACATACAGTCAACATAAATAAATGTAGAAATATATAAATATGGAATAGAAAAACAACATTGCAGATATATACATGTGCGTTATTCTGGGTCTGTGCCGTGCAGAAGTAACGCAACGGAAGAGAATATTGTGTACATATAAATATATAAACTGACAACATAAAATATACAACAACAAAGATCAACAATCAACAACAAATATGTGCAACGTGCCAGGTCTGAGCCCGATATGAGATGAAACAGTATTTACATGTGCAGATACATTTGTATCGTTTGCAAGGGGGGAGTGTCAGTGGGGGACCCGGGCCTTGTTAATGAGGCTGGCTGCAGACGGGAAGAAGCTGTTTTTGTGGTGAGAGGTTTTGGTCCTGATGGACCGCAGCCTCCTGCCAGAGGGGAGAGTCTGAAACAGTTTGTATCCAGGGTGGGAGGCGTCAGCTGCAATCTTTCCTGCTCGCCTCAGAGTCCTTGATGAATACAGGTCCAGAAGAGAAGGAAGATTGCAGCCAATCACCTTCTCTGCAGAGCGAATGATGCGCAGCAGCCTGCCCTTGTCCCTGGCAGTGGCAGCAGCGTACCAGATGGTGATGGAGGAGGTGAGGATGGACTCAATGATGGCGGTGTAGAAGTGCACCATCATTGTCTTTGGTAGGCTGAACTTCTTCAGCTGCTGCAGGAAGTACATCCTCTGCTGGGCCTTCTTGATGATGGAGGTGATGTTCAGTTCCCACTTGAGGTCCTGGGAGATGATGGTGCCCAGGAAGCGGAAGGAGTCCACAGTGGTGACTGGGGAGTCATTCAGGATGATTCTTCCTGAAGTCCACGACCATCTCCACAGTCTTCAGAGCGTTGAGCTCCAGTCTGTACTGGCTGCAACAGGTCACCAGATGGATGATCTCCCACTTGTATGGAAGATTTAATTGGACTTTAATATTTGTAACCCACAGAAGACAATCTACAAATGTGTACAATGATGCTCAAATATTTCACTATCTGCAAATGTGTATTTTTACATGTGTGATGTGTAAAATCATATCCACAAAAATACAGGGTGATGTGTACACACAAAACTGTTGTTTTTTGCGAATTGCTTCCTGTCAATTTGCAGGTCACATGACATTTGTAACTTCCTTTTTACACATTTGTGTAATTTTGTCCACTCTGCAGTTACGCCAAAAGAATATGCACTGGTTTTTGATGCTGTGCCAAGGAGTGTGCTGCAACTTCTTAGAGGTTCGGCTATTGAGGTCTCAAGGATCCAACCATTTAATAGTACTATATTCCTTGGAGAAATTGACATTACTAAAAATAAATGTTCAAATAAATATATCAGGAACTGCATACAAGGTATAACTCTGTCTCCAGGCAGACTCTTCTGGACTTCACTTTAAGGAGAAATTAATTGGCCGAAAATGTGGCTTATTGTAGACAAATTCTGTCTTAACAACAAAGTAAAAGAGGTTTCCTTTAAGATATTACATCATATACACTACCGTTCAAAAGTTTGGGGTCACATTGAAATGTCCTTATTTTTGAAGGAAAAGCACTGTACTTTTCAATGAAGATAACTTTAAACTAGTCTTAACTTTGAAGAAATACACTCTATACATTGCTAATGTGGTAAATGACTATTCTAGCTGCAAATGTCTGGTTTTTGGTGCAATATCTACATAGGTGTATAGAGGCCCATTTCCAGCAACTATCACTCCAGTGTTCTAATGGTACAATGTGTTTGCTCATTGGCTCAGAAGGCTAATTGATGATTAGAAAACCCTTGTGCAATCATGTTCACACATCTGAAAACAGTTTAGGTCGTTACAGAAGCTACAAAACTGACCTTCCTTTGAGCAGATTGAGTTTCTGGAGCATCACATTTGTGGGGTC
>NC_060157.1:12247316-12250905 GCF_021292245.1 Micropterus dolomieu
TTTGCACGCCCAATTTTTCAGTTTTTTATTTGTTAAAAAGGTTTGAAATATCCAATAAATTTCGTTCCACTTCATGATTGTGTCCCACTTGTTGTTGAATCTTCACAAAAAATTACAGTTTTATATCTTTATGTTTGAAGCCTGAAATGTGGCAAAAGGTCGAAAAGTTCAAGGGGGCCGAATACTTTCGCAAGGCACTGTAATTAAGCTGTCACTACACGAAAGAAATTATACTTGAAATCAAAAGGGCAGTAACTTTGGAGCATCTGTATTTATCTTGCATACTTTAATTTTTCCACCTCTTAGTGCTAATGCATTTGTACTTATGTGCAAAGGCAACAAAACATTTCTGCTGGTTCTGAGACCACAAAAATGTTATGCACAAGGAGACAAAAAAATGAAACAGTCCTGTTAAACAAAGTAAGTTGCTGTTTACATGTAAAGAAGCCCAGAACCTGATACATTAATACATTAAGAACAGTCAAATATAAAGTAGTCTGTTGCAAGGAAATGCAAAGCTGAGAAAGGGAGCTATAACTAGTGGGTGTTTTAAAGCAAAGAAAAAATAGATGCTGACAAACATCCAAAAACCCTAACGCCCCAAGTGGAAAAGCCCCTAATTGAATATCTGCCCATGTGCTAAAACACTCATCATGCTGATTAATTGTGCAACTTTAAATACATTTTCCAGTCCACCACTGGTCTATGCCTGTGAAAAATCTGATGCTCTCTAAATAAAATGTGGTTTACTTTGTATAGTTTACTGTGCCATGGGGATACATGGGAGATCACGGAGGAATTAAGTTATATAGAACAAGCAGCCAAAGCACACAAGCAAGACTGTTAATTCATGGGTCTTCCCTTGTGGAGGCTGAGGGGTGATAAATCTAACCAGTTTGGGATTTGTCTGTAAAGCTTATAGCCAGTGTTCTAATAATGCAAAAGAACACATACAAAGTGGGTTAGCCTTTTTTCTATAGTGTCAAAAATTCATTATTGCAGGCAGTCTACTGGTTGCAGTGCAGTTTCTGAACTAGTGACCTGTTTCAAAATAGATGGCTGTCTCTTATAAGCCGATGATTATTGCTACCGTGTTACGTCAATGAGATCATGTCCTTAACATGACTTGCAATGTAACAATAATGTATTTCTTTTTAGGGTATTTTTTCAAATTTGATTCATTTTCTAGTTTTATATTTTGTCCATAATTGGACAAGTGCAAATCCAAACACGGCAAGTTTAAATAATCACACATGAAGATCTAATCAAAGCCACTTATTCCCTGAAAAAGACAGCCCAATACCATAAGTCATATTTTTACTGGTTTGTTTTGTTAACACTTCACTCATCTTCAAAACCAACAACCCACTGTACCTGAATTTGGAAGAATTATGCCAGTAAATTTAAACATTGCCTGTGTAATGAGTCAACATGATTCTCCATTTAATTTAAAATGTAATTCTGGCAGGCTCTGGTCATGGATGGATTACTGAATGGGCCTACCAGGCACAGGCTCAGGGACCCAAGTGTTCAGACGGCCCCTGAGGCAGAGACTCAGGTAGTACAAGTGAAATTTTTTGTAAGAAAGTCAAATAACTAAGTGAAAAGTAGGGCGGTTGGATTAACTCACTCTACTCTATATGGAGTACCTCAGGGGTTTGTTCTTGTCCCTCTGCCTTTCTGTCTTTATATTTCACCTCTGGGCCATATTATGTGAAGTCATGGAATTAATTTCCACCTATGCTGATGATACTCAGCTGTGTGTGCCTACAAAGCAGATGATCATACACAAATTAGAGGCCTCCATGTCTGCTCTGAAAATGTGGATGTCACGTAACTTCCTGCTCTTAAATTCAAATAAAACTGAGACGCTGATCATAGGCCAAGCATGACATAGACACCAGTTTAATCACCAACAGTAACTCCTGACAGCTGTATGATGTCTCAAAGTTCAACAGCCAAGAACCTATGATCTTTGATCCTACAGTACCCTGTCTATTCATCAGCATATTAAAGAAATCCCCAAGACTGCCTTTTTTTCACTCATGCAACACAGCTAAAAGCCTGTCTTTTCTGTCCAAGGCTGATGCAGAGATCCTAATTCACCCCTTTGTTTCATTCAGACTTAATTACTTTAGTTGTAAAAGTCTTTAAAATGTGAACGCTGCAGCTAGAATTTGGATTACTAGAAAATTTGACCATATTACACCAATTTTAGCTTCCCCTCATTTGCTCCCTATCCATGTTAGATCAGACGTGCTTCTGGTGACTTACAAAATTTAAAATGGGCTCGCCCCTTCATACCTGTCTTATCTCCTTAAACCTTATATTCCATCCTGTGCTCTCCGCTCTCAGAATACTCCCGCCTGTCCCCAGAGTTAAAAAGAAGTTGGCTGCAGGTCCTTTTCCTGTCATTCCCCCTTCCTCCGGAATAACCCGCCCACTGACATCAGACAGTCCGACTCTATTGAGTATTGTCCAAACGTGAAACTCACCTTTTTGCCTTAACTTTCAGTTAGTTGCTTATTCTTTGATTACTTCAGACCTTGTACCTGTTAATCTATTGAGCCTAATGCTTATAGTCCATGTTTGTCCTGCCGACGAGATGCTGTAAACTTTCTGAAAATAACTTCATCTCTCTAACCCTCTGTTTGTTTGATGTCCTACATGCATGAGTATCAAAGCTATGTGGCTATCTCCCTCTCTCACTCTTTATTTTCTCTGTGTCCTCTCTTTTTGCTCAGGCTTCTCTGCACTGTACCGTCGAGTGTCCTGGGACCTCTCTCTCTCCCCTGGCTGTCGGCGCCTCATTACAGATGTTTTGGATCTGGATCTTCCTCCTCCAGGAGATTCTTTCTCTCCCTTGTGTGCAGGTTGTCCTTGTCTCTCTTTCTCTCTGTGAGTTTGTTTTTCTTTCTCCTATCTGTGTGAATGTCAAGCTTCAGCTTTGCCTCTTGCCTGTTTGTGTAGCTCATGTCCTGTCAGTTTGGCAGCTCCTGGAAGTTGGTCAATGTCCTCTTGGATCCATATTCATCATGTACAAGTATATTTACAATTAATCTATAATACTGTCATACTGATTGTCCATACTGTAATTTTACTATGTTAGTCAGTTCTCTACACACGACATCTATTGCATGTCTGTTTATCCTGGAAGAGAGGTTCCTCCTCTTTTGCGCTTCCTAGGGTTTCTTCAAATTTTCCCTTTTAAGGGTATTTTGGGAGGAGTTTTCCCTTATCTGTATCTAGGGTGTAAGGATAGAGGTCAGGCAGTGGCCTGGGGTGGCACAAGCCCCTGACCTGATTGGCCACTCCAGTGAAAACTATGACCGACTCTCACCGGCTATCTTCCCAGTAAGAGGCCTTAGTTCAAACCAACTGTTTGATGAGTACAAAAACCTCTTCTTTGTAGTGTCTATTTCTCTAATGTATATATATAAGATACTGTAATGTTAGTAATTAAAGTATATATTAGTAGTGGAGACAGAAATGGTAAATTAATGAAATTCTGGCATATGTGTGTGTGTCTGTGTGTCCCAGCCCTGCATAAGTCAGTGCCAACCCAGTCAAAATAGTCTGGACATGCTAC
>NC_060157.1:12251005-12295586 GCF_021292245.1 Micropterus dolomieu
ACACAAATTAGAGGCCTCCATGTCTGCTCTGAAAATGTGGATGTCACGTAACTTCCTGCTCTTAAATTCAAATAAAACTGAGACGCTGATCATAGGCCTAGCATGACATAGACACCAGTTTAATCACCAACAGTAACTCCTGACAGCTGTATGATGTCTCAAAGTTCAACAGCCAAGAACCTATGATCTTTGATCCTACAGTACCCTGTCTATTCATCAGCATATTAAAGAAATCCCCAAGACTGCCTTTTTTTCACTCATGCAACACAGCTAAAAGCCTGTCTTTTCTGTCCAAGGCTGATGCAGAGATCCTAATTCACCCCTTTGTTTCATTCAGACTTAATTACTTTAGTTGTAAAAGTCTTTAAAATGTGAACGCTGCAGCTAGAATTTGGATTACTAGAAAATTTGACCATATTACACCAATTTTAGCTTCCCCTCATTTGCTCCCTATCCATGTTAGATCAGACGTGCTTCTGGTGACTTACAAAATTTAAAATGGGCTCGCCCCTTCATACCTGTCTTATCTCCTTAAACCTTATATTCCATCCTGTGCTCTCCGCTCTCAGAATACTCCCGCCTGTCCCCAGAGTTAAAAAGAAGTTGGCTGCAGGTCCTTTTCCTGTCATTCCCCCTTCCTCCGGAATAACCCGCCCACTGACATCAGACAGTCCGACTCTATTGAGTATTGTCCAAACGTGAAACTCACCTTTTTGCCTTAACTTTCAGTTAGTTGCTTATTCTTTGATTACTTCAGACCTTGTACCTGTTAATCTATTGAGCCTAATGCTTATAGTCCATGTTTGTCCTGCCGACGAGATGCTGTAAACTTTCTGAAAATAACTTCATCTCTCTAACCCTCTGTTTGTTTGATGTCCTACATGCATGAGTATCAAAGCTATGTGGCTATCTCCCTCTCTCACTCTTTATTTTCTCTGTGTCCTCTCTTTTTGCTCAGGCTTCTCTGCACTGTACCGTCGAGTGTCCTGGGACCTCTCTCTCTCCCCTGGCTGTCGGCGCCTCATTACAGATGTTTTGGATCTGGATCTTCCTCCTCCAGGAGATTCTTTCTCTCCCTTGTGTGCAGGTTGTCCTTGTCTCTCTTTCTCTCTGTGAGTTTGTTTTTCTTTCTCCTATCTGTGTGAATGTCAAGCTTCAGCTTTGCCTCTTGCCTGTTTGTGTAGCTCATGTCCTGTCAGTTTGGCAGCTCCTGGAAGTTGGTCAATGTCCTCTTGGATCCATATTCATCATGTACAAGTATATTTACAATTAATCTATAATACTGTCATACTGATTGTCCATACTGTAATTTTACTATGTTAGTCAGTTCTCTACACACGACATCTATTGCATGTCTGTTTATCCTGGAAGAGAGGTTCCTCCTCTTTTGCGCTTCCTAGGGTTTCTTCAAATTTTCCCTTTTAAGGGTATTTTGGGAGGAGTTTTCCCTTATCTGTATCTAGGGTGTAAGGATAGAGGTCAGGCAGTGGCCTGGGGTGGCACAAGCCCCTGACCTGATTGGCCACTCCAGTGAAAACTATGACCGACTCTCACCGGCTATCTTCCCAGTAAGAGGCCTTAGTTCAAACCAACTGTTTGATGAGTACAAAAACCTCTTCTTTGTAGTGTCTATTTCTCTAATGTATATATATAAGATACTGTAATGTTAGTAATTAAAGTATATATTAGTAGTGGAGACAGAAATGGTAAATTAATGAAATTCTGGCATATGTGTGTGTGTCTGTGTGTCCCAGCCCTGCATAAGTCAGTGCCAACCCAGTCAAAATAGTCTGGACATGCTACAGGATAGAGTGTGTCCTGCTGTACAGATAATAAAACTACTTGAGGCAAGTTTGTGCTAGTGGGTTATATAAGTAAAATGGACTGAACTTGACCTTTTTTTTTTGCTCCTGATCCCAGTTGGTGTCCTTTAATATTGAAACTGAATATGTTAGACAGTTGCGTAGTTCCACTTACATATTCTATATTGATTTGTGTTCTAGCACCACCATGAGGTTCGCCTCAGCTGTCCTTTTTGTTCAGTGTTAATTGGCATGCTAAATTATAGGATTGTGATCATGATAAACAATTATACGGGCTAAACATCAGCATGTTAGCATCATCATTGCAAGCATACTAGCGGACTGATGTTAGCATTTAGCTCAAAGCACTGCTGTGCCTGAGTACAGCCTCACAGAGCTGCTAGCATGACTTAGTCTTGTTAATCAACAGCAAGACATATGAACATTAAATAATTATACAATTTAATTGCCCTTACAGACATCGGTCACCCTGGCCTCATGGTAGATGACACAGAGACAGCTGGTGGAGACAGTTACAATGCTCATAAATACTACAATACTAGCACTTTTGGTACTAGTACCAATGATAATTGTATTGATTAATGTGACCATATATGCTTTACATCCTAAGAAATGTCACAAAGAAGTTAGCTCTGAAATTTCCTAAAAAAGGAGAATTTTTAAACATAACATGTCGGGGAAAGGATGAAATGGTTTAGAATTGGTTTTATAAATGTCTGAGGAACCTCATCCTTCCAATCAGTTTTCAAAGTTGAACAAATAAAATAAAAATGCACATTACATTGTGTGTCACTGTCCAGGGGAAAGCTTGTCCTTGCATATAAATTTTCTTGCAGCTGCAAAAATGATGAATTTGCCCACAATCTGAGTTTGTGAAAATTGTTTTGGTTGGCCAAACATGTCAGTCCAGATGTTATTTTCTCCTCTGAGTCCGAATCTACACTGTCTCAACAACACGCAAGTTAGTCCTAACACAACCTCATAAATGTTAAAATACTGTAGATTGTTGCACTGCTAGATGTGGATTTGTAAGAACAAATGACTTATGAATCATTTATCAAGGACATCATTTATTTATTTCATTGTTCACTATTTGCTGACTACACAAATGACAATTCATTCTGGGGAAGCGATATAGACACAAAATATTACCTTGCAAATATATATTTTCTCATTAATTATGACAAACCTTTTCTTATTCAACCCTTCCAGTATACTAATTTCTTTGACGGTGTTTTAGATGTCTACCAAGTAATGCCAATGACAAGTTAATACATATTCTTTTACATTTACATCAGAACTTATTTTTGGCTCTGAAATTAAATGATTATCATAGTGTTGAAACTTGTGATAGTCATTTTAAGTCAGTTATCCAGTAAATATCCACACATTGGAGTAGCTGCATTCAAACAAGTCAGGCAAGTTATTCATGTACTGAGCTTTTTTTTTCTTTTTTTCTTTTTGGCTTTTGGCATTTTTATGAAAAGATGTCAGACGATAGCAACAAGCAAAACTAGACTAGAAGGAGGTATTAATGGGGTCCAAGGCTCCTGGCCCCTTGCAATGACATTGGAAAACATTTAATTAAAAAAATTGTAGTTTGGGAAATTATTTAGCATATTTTCAATTATTTTACAACAACCTATTGGCTGATTGGTGCCAAAATTACCACAGAGCCTCAGTGTGGCAAGGCCCTACTACTGGCCCAAGTCACATGTTAAGCATCAAAATTCTTTTCACAGTTGACCATGAGACTCCACAGATTCTATGTGCAACGTTTCGTGTAGATCTGACTCTCAGTCTTGGAGGAGTTTGAAAAAGTAGGTTTTGCATATTTCATCATTTTGCAACAAAATTGCCACCTAGTTGCCGATAGGCTCCAACTTTTGAGCCTCGCTATGGCAACGGAAAGTACTGACCCAAGTTTCCTGTTAATCGGACAGACCTATGTGGAGATATGACATCACTTATTGTTTTGACCGTAACCTACAGGAAGTTGTTTCTTTATAACTTGCAAATGTTTTGGATTATTAAAATTCTTTTAATAACTTTCAATCATGGGGTCAATAGAGTCTATGTGCTCAACTGCAGATCAAATCCGCTGCCTAGGAGAAGATCAAAATAGTAGATTTAGAACATTTCACAATTTTGCAAAGAATATATATTGGCAAAAATGAGCTTGAGTTACTGACCAAAACACATTTACCTTGAAAATAGCACCACCTGCTAGTGGACATGTTATTTTTTGCAACTGAGGTGTGTGCAGCAGTCTATACCTGTGAATTTCACTTTCATACGGTGTAGGCTGCAATATGACGTTTACCAAAAGAAGAATGCAAATAAAAATCTGAGAAATTTCAATATGGCTTTCCTAAAAAATGAGTTTGTGATTATGCTGCTTTCCTGGTAAATTTCACAAGGTTTAAACTATCTCAAGACGCTGTTGCACAGGCTTCATTTTCACTTGCCTATGTCTAGGTTGTGTTTACCTGTGGGCTCTGTTCTCCAGCTGATTCCAGCTTATCTCAGGTTAACAGTGTTAGTGCTGACCAGGCTGATGGTGCCACTGATTACAACCATCTTTTTCTTGTAATTAGCAATTACTGAAGCTCTACTCCAAGATTTTGAGGGGGTTGAAGAAGTCGTTTGGGATGGATTAAAGCTGACATCAATGGCAAATGCAAATTTGCTTCTCCAAGCTTTATGTAAAAGCTCTGAATTGGGAGCTTAGCTGGGGAATTTTGTCCACATACTCTCATCCATTCTTGTCAGTGCTGGAAGGATTGCGTGGTCTCACTGATGGGTTGGACGACCAGCTCCCTCAGCTTTGAAGCTGATAAACCTTTTAAAACCATGACAAATATTCTCCTGCAATTTTGCCAGAGGAGAGGCAAAGAAATGAAATAGGTAGAAGGCGCAGGAATATGAAAATTTTCTCCATCCACCTCAAACTTCCCGGCCACGTTTTTCTTTTAAATGCTGAGGTGCTTACTCTTGCATAGCTTTGAACTTATACTACAGTGATTGTCTCTTCTGGAGCCATCTTTTAGATCTTAAAAAACATTAACTGAATGATCAATCTGGCATCAATACGGCAGCCAATAATAGCCACTAATGTTACAACTTGGAGAAATGGGGAGTGTTGTGGAGCAGCGATCAGGCAGCATTTAACTGCACAACCTCCATGTCAGTGGCGGACATGGCTGCATGGCAGAAGTTAGGCAGCAAGGGTGAGACATCCAGTCAGTTTCCATAGTGATGTGGTTGAATAGAGGGGATTAGCAGGGGCAGTGTGGGGAGAAAAGATTGCAAGCTTCCGTCAAAGCTTGCATTTAAAGAGCTCTATGTTGTGGTTCCCTCCTGTTTGGTGATGCTGGTGATGGACCCTTCGCTTCCCTTCACTCCCCACACTTTCCCCTGACGCAGACATGTTAATGTGCATTAAAACTGTGGTCTCCTTTTCTGTGGTGGTTTCTCAGGTGTACAATGTTTGATGAGCCAGTTGTTCACAGTAGCATATGAATCTAGTGCAAACTGTGCAGCCAAATCTAACACAAAAACATTCAGAATGATCTTGTTGGTTTTAAATGACAAAGCCAGATATTGTGACATGTATGCCATGAAAGTGCTCATTTGCTGCATGATACACAACTTTTATGTAGTCCAACTTTCAATTTCCTTTTTTCTTAGTACATACTCATAAACCAGATTATAGTGTATGGATTAATTTGCCTTTTAAATCTGCAGAATGTGAAGGTAAACATAGTAATTTTAAGAATGTAATGCTTTGTTATGGCTAAATTATCTCAGTCAGAGTACATTTCCCCTAAATAAAAAAGCAGTAATATGATAATAAATCATCTTGCCCCCAAAGTGTCAGCAATTTGATTATTGTGGGTTTGTCATTCATTTGCAATCAAATTGCTTTAATCCTATTATTTATATTTCCATATATTACTCTGTAACCCTGGTTGTAATGAGGACCAAGCAAAGAACACAACAGAATTATGGGAGCTGAAATTCAACTCTTAATTGCAGGAGATGCAGTATATCAAGAAGAAGCCAGTGACAATTCAATTAATAATAATTCAAGGTATTATACGATACTCTACCTTTGACACACTGAGATTTATTTAGTCCCTTTGCTGAAGTATTTTATTAACATACATTGTAACAGAGACTGAGTTAAACTCAAGCAGGTAGAAGTATAGAAATACCAAACACACTGTTCTCTGGGCAAGCTTTATATCCCCCTTTTTTCTAGAGTCATCATATGTTAGAAAATTCCTCATGCAGGAATTTTCAAACATATGAATGAAGTGATGTCTCCTTCCAGACATGTTTTAAATTAAAGATTCAGATCACTGTACGCAATGTTTTTCTCAAATATTGTGGTGCAATTTCTTTGCATTGATGTTACAACATGATATTATTTGAACAAGAGGTTTACTTGTTATGAACATATCACAAGATATAGTATTTACATGAACTTACCTGTAATTAATGACACATTTTAGTGCACTTTTTTAATATAACAATGAATATTTAAATTGTGTGTGGCACGCCATCTATGTTTGCACATAAGTTATATATTTAAAATCTACAAAATTAGACTTTTACTCATTTTTACATTGTTGTGATAAATATTAAATACAAGGTCAGTATCAGCATCCCAGCACCAGTCATATTTTAACTTTATATCTGTATTCACTGCAACAACAAAAAAGTGTGTGTTGTGTTTGCGCACATAAAAACATTATTATGTAAATGCACCGTATTTGTATAGCGCCTTTCTAGTCTTTTCGACCACTCAAAGCACTTTTACACTACATCTGCATTCACTATTCATTCACTGAGCCTATGTGCTCAAACAGAAACTAACATTCACACACTGGCGGAACAGCCACCAGGGGCAATTCGGGGTTCAGTATCTTGCCCAAGGACACTTCGACATGGAGCCTGGGGGGGCCGGGATTGAACCGCCGCCCTTCCAATTAACGGCCATCTCCTGAGTCACAGCCGCCCGTATAAATCTAGACTATCTAGATACACATTTTTCCTGACAGGGTAGCATTCATTGTTAACTGCCCTTGTAATTGCATTAAATTGTTTGCTTATTCTGAGATTCAATCATAACAGATTATCTAACTTTGTTAAATGGAACTAGTAACCTTTTTTATGGTGATAATATTGTTTATAATAGTCCTTAAGCTGCTATCGCTAAAACACAACCAGGTGTGTGGCTCTAGGATAATTCATTTCAAAGGCCCTTTGACATGCATTTGTATGCTGGCGTATAGTTCTGCGTTGCCTAGATGTGCTTTTTAACCCTCAGATGCCTAATCTGCACCATTAATGGACTTTTTGTAGAAGTTAATTAACCATTTTCAATGATAGCAGCACAGCAATCCCAGTAGAGAGCCATATAAGGAGGGAGAGACGGAGACCGATTATGCTGTTGCCTAGCAACACATGTACAAAATTTGAAGCGATTTAGTGCCCCCATACTGGTTATCATGGAGGTCATATGTTAACTAAATCCACACCGTGTGCTGGCTGTCACACAGAGCTGTCAACAGATCACACACGAGTACCTGTCCTCATCCTGCTTGGTGCACGATGACGATGCCAAACATGTTAAACCTGCAACCAGGCTGAATGTCTCTTAAATCACGGCTGTCTAATTCCATGGATTTGTGCAAACGGCATCTCTTTTAAATGAGTGGCAAATGCTACATCAGAATCCCAACAGAGGGAAAAAAGCTAGTCTTTTTTTTGTAGCTGTGGGATTTAACTTCTTTGCATAGTTGATCCCTTCAGGAAGGTAAAATCAGAAAAAAAAACACCAAGGAGAGAAACAGAGCATGCTCCACAAATTTGGTGGATGATTCACTCGCTATTCCTGAAATATCATTGGCCAGCCCACCTCACTGATTCTTACGTCCCACAATACTTCACTACATATGTAAATAATATCTGGCAAAAGCTGTTTGTTATTTTTTTTTTTTTAAAACTGTCCTCTCAGCTTGTTTTGCTTGTTTGTAAATTGTGTGTGTGTGTGTGTGTGTGTGTGTGTGTGAGAGAGAGAGAGAGAGAGAGCGAGAGAGAGAGAGAGAGAGAAGGAGTGAAAGAGAAAAGGAGGCATACAAAGACGTAGGGAGGGAGAAATAGAGAGGCGAGACAGAGCTGCTGAGGCACTCACTTCACAGCAATTTAGGTCAAGCTAAACAAATGCTATACTAAAGAAGCACAGACAAATAAGAGCATGTAGCCATGAAGTGATTTCAGCTTCTTCGGAGGCTACACACTGTGGAGATCACCGTGTAGTGCCATAGAATAAAAAAAGCTGGATACATGCAGTGAATATCTCAAATGTCTCTGAGCAGCATGTGCAGGTGTGAGGTAAATCATCAATGAATCATCGATTCATCAATCGTTCCTGGGAGGGCAGACCAGATCCTACTCATGCTTTATATAGAAATATTGAGTGAGTGGTTACTCAGTTATGCATTACTTCCCAAGTGACATGTACACCAATCCCTCTATCATCAAGACACGGTGCACCACAGCGGTATTGTACTCTATATTCTCCCAGTCAAGGAAAACGTACAGCAGCAATCACAGTTAGAGGCTGAGGAAAACAAAGATCAGACAGCAACAGAAAAGAGGCTGTACAACTCTTTGTGGGATTACCTAATAAGACATATTTATATTTTATAAATCCTGTTGAAGGCTATCTAGCTGTCAAAACAAGGGTTTTCTAAATATTTAGTGTTGATTTTTTGTTTTTTTTAATTCCATTTTGCAAATTTTGTTTTGATGCAGCACCTTTTTAGCAACCAGGTTTATCCTGAAAGGGGGACTGAAACAATATTGTCTTCGTTATATATACAGTATCAGTAAATTCGGTTATTTTTGATTAGCATTATTGTATGTACAAATGGTGACATTACGTTATGATGCACTATATGTATAAAAAAATCTGCATTCTCACTGTAGCAGCAGTCACCAGAGTGAATTGCATGTTTACAATAAAAAATAATACACAATTTCAGCAGGAGAAAAACAAGCCTCTGACAATATGAATAAAATATGTGAATTGCTTATGATTAGCATACTAATGACTAATCATCATGCTAATCAGTTAATTTTGTGGCCTCAAATTGCAGACTGGTGTTGGGAAATGTGAGTCCATGAAAATGCATTCTGAAAACTGGGAAATGCTCACAAAATTGCATAGAGATTAGCATGCAGTTAAAACAATCACTTCAAGGTAGGTTATTAAAACAGACATCAAGAGAGAAAATGGAGGGCACATTCATACAGAGGGCCTTGTCATCATCCTCAGGAGGATATTGCAACAGTGCTTGAGCCACACACAGAGGAGCTTTGTTGTTTGTTTTTTTACATTAAATTGTGTTATATTCTCATCTGTTTTGGAAATTCTACTTGAGCTGATATTTAAAAACGCAATTTGAAAACATTTAAGTACTTGATTTTTATTTATTAATTATTAATTTATCTTTGACTAAATTTGTGTTTATTTTAACAATTTTTATTAGATCCAAAGAATAGCCATCTTTAGGACAAAACGTAATTTTCAAATTAAATTTCTCAACATATACAGTGCCAGTAGAGAGGCGTAACCCAAGCCTCAATCTCAGTCACATACTCCAAAGGCCATTACAAGAAAGGACAAGTAATCCTAGCCTAATGTAGCACGTGCAGCACTCACAAGGAGCCTAATACAAGCTTCTGACTGAAATGAAGAGGCTGAGGACTGCTGGTGAAAATGGCAGTGCACTGAATCAAACCAAAGCGGGGTTAGGAGGTCAGCTGGCTGAGCATACATGTCACCAGCCTATTGGACATGCCTGTGTGCTCCATCGGCAGGTGTATAAATACGTGTCATGTTTCACACTCCATGTCCGCAGGGACGGCAACCCAGATGGGATTTTAAATGCTGCATTTCATGTGGTATCATTTAGTAGGTTAGTTCACCCCTCATTGGTTTGCCATCTGGTGCCCTCTCAGCCTGTGATAGGCATATTCGCACTGGAGTCTAAATGCGCTTGATCTCCCTGCCAGAGCATTTCCAGAAGTTTGCACCGCAGTCAGTGTGCATTTCCTCAACTCATTAACATTGAAAATAATAATAATAAACAAAAGTGCATCTAGGCTACATACTGTATCTGGAGCAGGAAACTAAGTGAGCAGCCAGTGGAGTTAGGAAACAAAACTAAAAGCATGAAGGCATTCTGCAAAGCCTCCAAATGAAGTGACGTTAGTAAAGGCACAGACAAGTAGAAGCCAACGTGACATCACTGTTCACGCAAGAAAAACAGCTGAGCTGAAGAAAAACTTGTGCTAAATATTCACGTAAATCAAACAAGTGGGCCTGTTTATGCAGGTTGTGAAACACTTACCGTTGCACTTCAACTTGACCTACTGCTCCTTAAAGAAAGGCTTTGTTCTCGAGTTTAACTTTCCAGGTGGTTTCTTTTAGAAAGAAAAGAACATTAAAATCCAATTCTTGGATCCATTCTTCGCTGATTTTCTGTCCATGTAAACATTTTCCCCAGGCTCTCTCCTCAATCTTCAAACAAGTTTTTTTTTCCTTTCTATAATTTTTCTTTTATATATATATCTATCTATTATGATCGCATAGTCGACGAGTTTATTCCTCGAATATCAACCCCTCATTTGTAGAAGACGCCGGGCTTTTGACGATTACAGGCAGAGTTAGACAACCAGCCAATGTTCCCTCCCTTTATTGACGGGCTCCCTTTATCACAATTTGCCAGATTTGCAGACAGCCGTTGACTGGCCTCACCTTCCAAATACACGCGTTTGGAACTGATAATGCTGCTTATATTAGCCTCCATATGTTTCCATTTTGCACCTCGACCATACATTTTATCACTGGGGGGGGGGGGTGTCTCTTTTTTAGGGAGGGGGGGTGTCACATTTTGTGTAGCTGGGCGCAAAGGCAATTACATTTTCAAACAGATGAATCCTAAAAGTGTTTGTGCCGATTTAAAGACCAAAATAAGCCCCACAAAGTGACCAAAATGTATCACTCTGAAATGGGATGTGTCTTCATTTTCGGTCAGTTTGTATGCTTACATTACATATGGATTACAAAACCTGCTTGCCTGTCCATGAGAGGTTATAGAAAAACAATGTGAATATTTCATTATTTGTATTTCTTAAAATAGGGGGAGATTGAAACAATGTCAAATATTAAAAAATAAACAAGCTGCAAGTGCGATGTCAGTGCAGCCTATAGATGAGGATGAGAAGGGGGGGGGGGCGACTTTGAGATGACATTGAGGCTGTGTAGATGGGAGTTGAGTCTCTGGTTGTTGATGTTAGACAGTCGCACAAGGCGAAGCGGCTGCTGCCCGTGTTGATTCAGCCTCCTCCTCCTCCTCATCCTCCTCCTCCTCTTCCTCCTCCTGGTCTTCAGCACTGCTCCCCGCTGGACAGCTCCTGCTTGGACACCTCTAACGCTGCATGGTCCCTTTAAGTCTTTTAATGGAAGTAAAATCTATTTATGTTCCAAGAAATATTGGGAGTTTACAACTTCACCCACAGGAGGAATCTACGGATACCTCGTTTGGAGATTTGTGGCAGGCAGAGAATCCTCGGCGGCACAGATCACAGAATCATTGTGAGTAACTGCTTGCTGAATTCTGGCGTCTGTCTGTGCGTGTGTGCGTGTTTGAACCCTCATACAAAAGAGTCTGGTTAATGCATAATTACATTTTTTTGTATTTGCAGCGATAGTGAGTGTGATAAAATTGTGAATGAGACTGTCAATGTGTTGCTGGGGTCAATGAAAAGACGATGAACTCTGCGCCTATACGCTATAGCCAATTAAATGCAGAATTGATTGCTGATTGCTAGTCTATTGGATGGTGCAACTGTGGAGTCGCATTCTCGTGCGTTTAAAATCGCGTTTGGATTCTCATTTAACCGGATAGAATGGGTTGGCTATTTGTGCAGCCTGATGCGTAAAACCTTTACGCTTTGGACATCTCTTTGTCTCTACTATGCGTTTTGTGTTCCAGTTTGTTTGATACCTCTCTGTATCCCTGCTGCTTGCAATTCTATATATTGATAACTATTAGGAGAATCTGCAGATGGTAATTGGTAGACTCCACTTCATTATGCTTAAATCTCACAGGCTATTTGCTATTACTACGGTGCGTCTTGCGCTTGAAGTGCATGTTTTGGATGCTGTAATTTGTCTTAAAGTTTTCTTTTGTTCGTTGATGTTATTAATATCAATTTTCGTTTTCTTTCTTTTTTTGGCTTATTTTATTGCAGACTTTGTTTAGGTTATCGTGTGTGCTGATCTGGGTTTGGCTGCTGTTAATTTACGCGCAATCTGTCGTCTGTGTTTTAGTTATAGGAGCAAGTCCAACATGACTTTGCAATCGATGTTTTTTTTTAGTGTGCCATGAATGAAAATGTTGTCAGAGAGCCAAATGTTCATGTGATGCTTTGGTCTGCGTTTTAAAATGCACAGTTCAGTAAAACAGTGTGTGTTTGAATTTACTGTTTTATTGTACCTGCCGAGGAATAAATGAATGTAGTGCAAAATGTGTCCACATTTGCTTCACAAGTAACCACATTTTCAGCGCCTCCTGAAAAACAAACAAATGCTCTATTCACGATTCCAGGTTAACGGCGACTGACGAGCCGTGTGTGCACACAGGCTTCATCTTCAGACATTTGGTCCAAAGGTTAGGTCTAAAAACCGCGAAGCTGCTGTCTGCGTGGACTGGTGCTGAAGCCTCTCGTCCGACTGCCAGGACCTCTGCCAAATCCAGAGACATGGCGACGAACGGCACCAAAACGGATGGACAAGTCACAGAACTGAACGAGGTGGCCACTAATAACGACAAACCCAAGTCACTGGACGTGAAACCCGAAAAGCAGAAAAAGGAATTGCCTGCCAGGGAAACATGGGGGGGCAAATTTGATTTTCTCCTGTCGTGTGTTGGTTATGCAATTGGACTGGGAAACGTATGGAGATTTCCCTATCTCTGTGGAAAAAACGGTGGAGGTAAACATTATTTTCATAGCTAATTTACTGCAGGCCCATTCAGCTCTATGATCATATAGTCGAGCATACCGATTACCTTTATTTGCAACCCTAATTAAGTGTTGTGCTGTGGCGTTTTAAGTCAGTGTAGTTTTAGACAAAGATTTTTGGTGAATAACGTGATCTACTTTTATCATCCAGGAGCCTTCTTGATTCCCTATTTTTTGACCCTCATATTTGCTGGGGTCCCCTTGTTTCTACTGGAATGCTCCCTTGGTCAATACACCTCAATTGGAGGGCTTGGTGTGTGGAAACTGGCTCCTATGTTTAAAGGTACAATTTTGTCTTGATACCATATTTATGGTGTTTCATGGAAATATGTTTGACTATCAGAATTTACGGAGGCCACATAAGACACATATCCCAAGGTAGTTTTACTACACTGCCTAATTCATTTCTGTATGATAGGTGTGGGCCTTGCAGCAGCTGTCCTGTCCTTCTGGCTTAACATTTACTACATTGTAATCATTTCTTGGGCCATTTACTACCTGTACAACTCCTTCACCACTGTAAGTATTACACAGTGTACTCTGTGCTGAAACCAGTATAGGGTCAAGGTTTTTATATGAATTCATTATGAATGACAGCCTGTGGTATCTGTAAGACATTTAAAAGCTCTAAAAGTGTCAGTGAGGGAAAAAAACACTGTTTTTGTTTTTCAGGAACTTCCATGGAGCACATGTAACAATCCATGGAACACAGAGAGATGTTATACAAACCACTCTATTGTAGATACCACCAATCTCACCAGTTCAGTGATGGAGTTTTGGGAGTAAGCTATTGACTGTTTATTCTTGCTTTCACTACAGTAGAGCTTTAAAGTATCCTGCATGCATCCCCATGAATCATAAAAGACTGCCTCCTCTGCAGCATGCTTATTTTCCTTTGTGTATAATAGTCACATTGTTGCTTGCTCTGACTTATAGGCGCAACATGCATGAAATGACCGATGGCTTGGAAAAACCAGGCCAGATTCGAGCGCCTCTGGCAATAACACTGGCCATCGCCTGGGTCCTTGTGTACTTTTGTATCTGGAAAGGGGTTAGCTGGACAGGGAAGGTAAGAAGTTTGCCAGGTTGGGTATCCAAGACCTCTTATGCTGCTATACTGGTTCTCGATAAGGAATAGAATGTGACAGCTATGCAAAATTAATCAGTCAAATATCACCTCATCAGTCATTGAGATTGCTGTCAGTATTGCACGGATTGATTTTAAAATAAGAGAAGAGACATCAAACACTCATGTTCACTAATCCTACTCTGCCTCATGGCGGCTCCTCTAATTCCATTTCTCCTGACACTTTGTCTATACTGAGTGTGGATTGTGATAGGAGGGGCAACAAACAGCCATACCCTACAATCTGGTTTTGTCCTCTCCCTTCACTTGGAGCAGTTTCCCTCCCTTGTGGTGCCACATTTCAAAAAGTCTAGTGCATCATGTGACCATGGCAAATAAAATTAGTTTTGGTCACAAAATACCCCCCATCCCCCTGCACATTTTGCTCACAAATTGCTTGCACAGTGTTATAAACGCACAGAGACAGAGGGAGCTGATTCAAAGTGAAGTGTGCAGTGATGTCTTTGCTGAATACTTGGCCTCTCTGACTGTTGTGTTGTTTTGTCTGAAAGAGACAGAACAAAATAAATCTAGAAATTTTTTCAAACCTCATGAACATTTCTGAATAGTGAGTGAATTCCAAATTTACAAATTCTGTTTGCATCATAAATTTGCTTAAGCTGCAATGGTGTTATCCTGCTGATAAATCTCTCACATTTCATAGGTCGTTTACTTCTCCGCTACATACCCATACTTCATGCTGTTAATTCTCTTCATCCGTGGCGTGACTCTACCTGGAGCTAGAGAGGGAATTCTCTTCTATATCACTCCTGAATTTGAAAAACTCAAAGAATCTGAGGTAATGACATATGATCATAGTACTGCATGCCTGAGTGAGTAGAGCTCGGTCTCACGCAGCTAAATGCTTGTGTTCCTTTGTCAGGTATGGCTGGATGCAGCTACCCAGATCTTTTTTTCTTACGGATTGGGATTGGGGTCACTTATAGCTCTGGGCAGCTACAACCCTTTCAATAACAATGTTTACAGGTAAGACTGGTGGTGATTCATAAATAGAGATAGTCTATGAGACAGAGAATTCTACTGAATTTCATATAGGTGACTTAATTAAATTGCTGCTTTTTAACTATATTAGAACAGCCCTTAAAGGATCTTATCAATGTGAGTTGCTGGCATGAAAATAATAACAATCTAAGGAGAAGGCTGGTTTTGCTGTCGGTGTGCAGGCTGGAGGAGAAAAAAACCCCCACTATGATTGCAAAGCCTGAGTGTTTTCTCCAGCAGCCCCATAGTTCTGGGTCACATAAACAATCAGTTACATAAAAATAGTTGTCCTTGTTTCAAATGGATGTATCTTTCTACATCTATATCTGCAAAAAATACATGAGAGTTTGTATTATTAGTCATGAGTTCTTATATTAAATCTGTACAATAAAAAAACTGTGCGTTTGCCAACATCTGTATGATCAAAAGGAATTAATAGCAGTGATGCATTCTCACAGCTACTCTTTCGGACCTCAGTCTCTCCTGTGTGTAAAGAAGCTAAATACAGAAAAGAAAAACCTGAGCAAATTTAAATCTTTGACAACAGACCTATTTTATGTTTCCTCTCCCCAGAGACTCTATCATTGTGTGCTGCATCAACTCATGTACCAGCATGTTTGCTGGCTTTGTAATCTTCTCTATTGTTGGCTTCATGGCACACGTGACAAAGAAAGACATTGCCGACGTAGCAGCTTCAGGTAACTATGGATTGCATGGATGCCTTCTTCTGTAATGGTTCTGTCTCTTTGCACAAAATGTGCACTGTCATTGATACGGGCTGCTAAACACAGCTTTTTTTCATTACTTCTATGAGAATATGTGAAGTCATTTCAGAGTGCTATGAGAATAACCCTGATGAAATGTGATTTTTCTATTTACTATCCAGGCCCTGGTTTAGCTTTTCTGGCCTACCCGGAGGCTGTAACCCAGTTGCCCGTGTCTCCTCTCTGGGCCATTTTGTTCTTCTCCATGCTGCTCATGCTGGGGATAGACAGCCAGGTAAGGGGCTTGGAGTTGATCTGCTCATGGGCTGACCTAAATATTTAAAATGCGGGTACATATCATGCAGCTCACCCCTGCTCTCTGCATGATAAGCATGCAATTTGCTTCTTGTAGACAGATATAGCTGAGTTTTGACATCAGCTGTCAGGTCTTTTTAATGCAACTTTATCACCTCCATGTGCCCACAGGTTTCACTGTCTGTGTTTCTTCCTTTTATGTCTGATATTTGAATTAAGGCCACAGAGAATTGAAAAAAATGCATAAATGCAGCTATACAATGACTTTGACCACCAGCACTTCAAAGTAATTGACATAAATTATAACCCTATTCTAAATATCATAGCTACTGAGAGTTTGCATAACAGAGCTATTACCAAAATGGCCTCCAAGAAGTGGATGTTTGGTCATTCAGATGATTACGTTAGTGTTTTTGTCTCATGCTTTGGTGCACACTGCCATTCTTTGTCATTTGTCATCATCAGTCAGCCTTAACCACTAAAACAAAATGTATTTTGGGGAAGAATATATTCTGTAAAATATTCACAGGCTCTAGACCAAAACAAAAAAAAGATCTGAACATAATGTATTGTGCATATATTCTCACTAATGCTGTTTCTATGATTCTGTCCTTCAGTTCTGCACAGTTGAAGGCTTCATCACTGCTCTGGTGGACGAGTTTCCCACAGTTCTTAGAGGTAGACGAGAGATCTTCATCGCAGTTGTCTGTCTGGTGTCCTATGTGATTGGACTTTCAAACATCACACAGGTACAGCAGGGCAGCTCTCTTTTGTTACCCCTTACTATTAATAGCACAAGATTAAATAAATGAGTAATAGAATTAAAAGATGTAATTAAAAGATAAAAGTGAAATTGATGCATCTATTCTATGTAGTGGGCAAGAGGTAATTTAAATTTGGACTTGTTCTCTTTATGACATTACCACAGTATGTTGTGTTGTACTGTACAATGAGTCTTTTTGTAACAGTTATCCATTTTTCTGTAACCAGGGTGGAATCTATGTGTTCAAACTGTTTGACTACTACTCTGCCAGTGGAATGTGTCTGCTGTTCTTGGTCTTCTTTGAATGCATCTCCATATCCTGGTGCTACGGTGTGTATCATCAATGTTTCATGCGATATAATAAACAGAAAGTTATTGTTAAAATTCTTTGTTTCTTCACAATTTAATAAATGAAGATGGGAAAATATCACATATATGAAAAGTCGGGGTAAAAAAAACATCACACCTGTCTGGAAAAAAATATTTGCGCAGCTTCAAACGCTATTCAGCCTCAAGGTCATGAGCATTCATGTGTTCCACCTCACCATCCTCACGATCATGCATGGCAGACCAGCAGCAAATTGAAATAAATTGGATATGAATATTTTGATCACAGATTAATTTGTCTTGCAGGTGTGAACAAGTTCTACGACAACATTCAGGAGATGATTGGCTACAGGCCTTGTGTATGGTGGAAGATGTGCTGGGTCTTGTTCACCCCTCTCATTGTCGGTGTGAGTAATTTGAACTAATACAACAGTACATCTAAAGTCATGACATGAAAAATGAAACAATAAATAAAGTCAATATTAACAGCCTGCAGCCATGTCAGGCTGAGACAGCGCTGCCTGTAGTCAGTGGTGTCAGGATGCATAAAGCGTCTCATGTCTCCCACAGGGGGTGTTTTTGTTCAGCGCCATACAAATGGTTCCTCTAAAAATGGGAGACTATGTGTTCCCGGGCTGGGGTCAGGGAGTGGGATGGCTCATGGCGTTGTCCTCTATGGTACTCATCCCAGGATACATGATCTATATGTATCTTGGACTCAAGGGCACTTACAAAGAGGTAAGAAGTGAATTGTTGAGGCTGTGTAGCCAGGTTTTTACATTAAGATGTATTCTGATTCGGTAACCTGACATACCCCTTCTCCTGTGTAATTCATTTGCGTTGTTTTTCCTCTTCCAGCGACTTCGGATAATGCTTCAACCCCCTGCAGTTGTCAGGCGACCCCAGGAGAATGGACCCGATCAGCAGGCAGAAACAAACGCTGCTACCCTATCCAGCCCCACCAATCCAGCCAGTCTCGCTAGTCCTGCCAACCCAGCTCCCGCAAACCCTTCCAGCCCCACCAACCCGGCTCCTATCAACTCAACAAGCCCTGTGACCCCGGCTAACCCTGCTCCTCCACCAGCTAATCCAGCCACCGCCACTAGCCCAGTGACCCCAGCAACTAGTCTCACCACCACCATCACCACCACCACCACAGCCAGTCCGGCTAACCCCACCACCACAACTGTTAGCCCAAGCAGTCCACCACCCAACCCAGCTAGCCCAACGGAGCCCGTTAACCCCCCAAACCCAACAAGCCCCACCTCTAACCTGACCAATGCCGAGGCCAATGTGTAGACAACAAAGAAACCCTCATGGAGCACGTAGACAAAAGAGAACATTACAAAGGACTTCCAAGATTTTAATTGATTCACCTACCTCCAGAGGCAATATGTGATCAAAACAGATTTTCGAACCATGTTTAATTTTTCTGCATTTGTAAAACCAAGCCAATGATGTCTTATTGTTGGTTTGAGTTCTGAAAACAATATCAAAGACTGTTAGTGTTCACAAATACAACCATAAATCTGAATAAAAAATGTAAACATGCTGTGTAATACTGTGAGAAAACAAAAAAACATAGAGATATAGATTAGAGATTTGTTGAATATCTTCATGAATCAAGTAAATACCGTGTGAATATAGTAGATGAAGTAGTGAACAAAATTGACATCATTGAAGAGTGGAAAGGATGGTGTCAATTTTATTGTGGATGTTTACTAAACCTCACGCAGTTGTCTCTTTTCCAAACGTTGCACTCTGTGAGGTAAACTACAGGCCACAAGGCAAACGGGGAGCTCTGAGTAAGCACAATGCCAATAAGAAGTTTCATGTTTAGGAGCTCTGGAGCAAACCAGTATTTGTTGCAAAAGATTTTGTGTGTGTGAGAGAGACTGTTATTTTTCCTTCCTTTTTTTCAGTAAAAAAAGGGAAAACTTTTATGTGATCGAAACATTTTTAGAATTATTTTTAGGATGTTTTATACTATATGTGTTGTGATGGAGGACCAAAATCAATAGGCAGACAAAAGCAAAAACTATGCCATTTTAGCGTTCGGTTGGCAAGGCACAGGGTACAAAGAAGTACAAAAAAAAGCACAGGGTTAGAAAAGTGATTTACAACCATCGACTATCCCTTAATGCTGACAGTCAATCCTGTTTACGTTTTGCATGCTTTCCTCAGGAACATCAGTGAAAAGAATTCTGAAATGTCTCCTGACAAACAAAAAAAAGAAAGAAGAGAGAAGGCCTTAAGCCAATGCACCAATTTCAACTAAGCCATAGTCTATTTACATGACTAGGCCAAACTATAAAATATAACTTTGTATGCTAGCACAAAAACCTGGACCAACTCTGTGTTAAAGTACAGTCATTTTTTTTTCTTTGTGTGTGATGATCAATTATAGTTTGATCAATATGTATTCAGCAATACATATGTAGATGTATAAGTGCAGGCCAGTAAGCAAGTGGTCTGTTTCTCTTTTTGTTTGTGTTGTCTTTGCTTTACTAGTGAAAAGCACAAAGCTTTAATTTCCCCAGACTTTTGCCATGGCGTGTTAGGACAATGTTAGTTTGCTTCTATGGCAGCTACTGTGAAAGGCATCTGGTTGAACAGAACATGTTTACTTTGAAAAGCAAAACAACTGAGCGAAAATGTGAAATGGCTACAGTTCATGTCCTGTGAATTTTGTATAAAGTTACTCTACCACAGTTTTCTCTGGAACTTTGTTGTAAAACTGTACTGTGTAAAACATGTAACTGTGAATGTCTGTATTACACTGGAAGTTATTGTCTAAATGTTGAAAAAATGGAGTTGCTGTTTTCTGCAATAATATTTTGATCACAGAAGCTAAAGCACATATCTTACAGAAATATACGAAATGATGATGACAATGAAGATACTGACGATTATATTAAAAATAGAAACTATGTCTAGTAAAACAATATTGTTTTGTATATTTTTAACTGTCTCACTGCCTAATGTAAAACATTATATAAACATGATATGTATCTAAATGGTGTCACATGATAAAGCACGATTGTTATGTTATACAAAGAGAAAAAAGACTGAAAAAATAAAGAATTATAGAAAATATAAATACAATACATGCCTGGCATATGTCCCTCATAGCATGTGTGTTTAAAGTAGCAGCCGCGTGCTTTTCAACACTGTTATCAAGAAATTAGGTCAACCCCACTATCCTATCAAAAGATGTACGCTGTGCTGAATCCTCCTGCAGTAATTGGCTATTGTTCTTTGTCTTGTTGACAACACCCTGTTGTTGTCCATAGGGTATTGCTAGCCAATAGATATAGGAAAATGTGAGACCAATAAAAATGCGAGCAGGGATGAAGTGGAAGAAAAAACAAACAAAGTGTCATATAGCTGGATTTATTTTTTGCTTAGAGAGAATAAGGCCAGGTGGGACGTGTAAAATTAAACAAAACCTCTCTTCAGTAGTTTTGAGTGAGGATGACATCCAGCTTAACTCTACCATGGGGATATATAAAATGGAGCTAAACATTAACTGTAACAAAAACAGAAACATCAAAAGAGAACGAGAGAAATGCGTCTGAAGCCCTTCCTTGTGGTTTACTGAGTGTCAGAAACACAAGCTGATGGAGGGGCCTCGGCAAGAAAAACATCACCACAAACCAGCTCTTGCCCCGGGGCCTGGCGTGCCCACCCGCCCCATCTCCCCAACCTCTTATGGCTCTGTGTGTATCTGTGTGTGTGTTTGTGCTGCATCTTCTCCCCCACCTCCTGCAGTTGCTGTTTCCATTAGCTTCCAGTGTGATAAAAGAGACAGCGCCAGCTGACACCACCACAATGCCTCGCCATGGATAAAAGAATGAGATGTCCCCTCTAGTAGCTCGTGGCAAACTGTGGGGTGGGAGGAGGGTGAGGTTAGGGACAGAAAGCTATGGGTTTGAGTGGACTGGGGTTTAAATAATGCCCCTGATAGCAGCTCATATAAACTATCCCCTGGTGGATGACTTACTACCCTCCTTTATTCAAAGTTGTGTAATTTAGCATCATTACCTGTGAAAACCAGTCACCACCAAGACAACCCACTGATGTCTTACATCTATGAGAGCCATAGATCATCATTTTGGCAGGGGAGGACAGGAGGAGGAAGCTTTTGATTAGTTGGGAGCAATCTAGCAGAAAACAATTAGTCTTAGGGCCAGTTAGGGCCGGCACTTTTCAGCTGCTTCAGCAGTGATGAATTTAACTTTTTTTTATTTAATTTATGATTAACACTTTTACACAGAAAAAAAAACAACCAATATTTTTCCTGGGTTTTAGCAGGGTGCAAACAAGACTACCAGAGGGGAACTTCCTTCTTTTTAACCTCTTTGACCAATACTTACTGACCTCTCAGCGTTTAGCTCTATTGTGTGACCAGCTCTACGGTGCCACACATTATTAATATAAAATTAAATTAAATATTAAATCAGCCCACCTACAAGGCTCACCTGTGAAACACCAACGCAGCGTCACTGATGGCCGAATAGTTTTTTTTAGATTGCTGAGAGTTTATAATCTAAGCAATACGGTTACATCTCTCATGTGCGACGGGGTGTCACAGGGTTTTTACGTCATTTTTGGGCCTACATGGATCCCTCCATGCAGGCTTTGGTCGGCTTCACTGTCCGATCTCTGGCTTACCCCCTTGGTTTGGAAGCCTCGAGTTTGACCGATAGGGCACCGCCATGTTGAGTTTTTGCAACCAGCGGCACCGGACGTGACCATATTTGGAGGAGATGGACTTCTTTTGCAACCAGAAGAGTCGCCCCCTGCTGGATGTTCAATAGAATACAGGTTTAAGGGACTTCAGCATTGGTCTCAGACCAGAAGCTTCCCACTTGGTCACAAACATGGCGTTTTTCCATTACCAGTACCAGCTCAACTTTCCTCGACTCGACCCGGTTTTGCTGTGCTCCGTTTTCCATTGCAGATAATACCCAGAGATACCCCTCAATGTAGCTTGTCGTCATAGCGACGCCACACACCACTGCCGCGACGTAATTTTCAATGCGACACACACACCAGCGACCCACACAGCTTTCCCTTGATTTAAGTCAAAAAGTTTCAACATTACACATAATGTAAAGACAGATAAGCGGCATGAAAACCTTACAGCTGTGTTTTCCTCTGTCGTTGTTGCTGCAGCGGTCTGTGTGACAGAGGGAACAGAGGGCTCTGTGAGCGGGCGGCTGAGGCCTCGAGCTCCTCCCGTGAGATGGCGCAGGCTTCCCCCGCAGCCACTTGCTGAGTTCCTAAATTCCCGAAAACTTTAAGCACAATTTTGTTCCGCCATCACTTTTTGTAAAACTGTCAATATTCGAAATCTACAAAGTTGATTTCTCACCTCAAAACTTCTCAGAAGTGGATCTAGTGATGAAATAAGGCATGAAAATGATAAAATATAAATCTTTCTGCTGCTGGCCTCTGTCGGGCACGCCAATGATGATGCAGTGAATAGAGGATTCTCTCTGACCAATCAGTAGTCTGCTGTGTTTTCATGTCACGTTTTAGTATCGCCTCAGCACGCTTGGAACCTCGACGGAGGTAATACGAAAAAATACAGATCAATAGGCCTATTACAATATTACAAACAGGCGAATATAAATACTTGACCATAAACTGACACTGTACATTAGGTGTATATATGTATCAGTACTGCACTCACAATTGATATAGATAGCATTAATTAATGTGATACTATTTTTTTTGCACAGTCTCTGTGGCTTATCAGCTCCATTTTGTGGCCAGATCTGAGGAAGGGGACATTGTTTGGTGTTTAGCATTTCTTGGCACTCTCTGTTGCGAGCCTATTTTTAAAGTTAAAAAGTGCTTGCAGTGTGGCCGCAAGAGAGGACACTGAAGAAGCAAACTGGTGATCCATGATGTATTTATGAAAGGATGACAGAACTCTACAGCTTATAAACTCACACAGGCTGCAATGATTAATCCTCCTAGCCCACTTAGAGCAAGAAAAACTAATTCTACTGTGAAGATGAAAAGGCTGATAATTATGTTTATACTTTCTCTGTTTTTAACCCCAGTGCCAAAGGATTTTCTTAATCGTAAAACCCTATTGGGTTCATGTTGTTGTGGGTCACCGAACCTGCATATTTTTGATGTGGATTTTGCGTGATCATTTGTGACATTTTTCTTCTGATGCATTTGGCTTGGCCCAGACTTCTGTCTGAGGTACACTCACCCGAGAATTCAAAGCAAATACATTAATGAATAACTAATCTTTGCAGATGCATGAATCTACATATCAATGTAATCAGAGGATGTTGTGTGCATGGCTATTTCCAGCAGAGGGGCTGAGAGGATGTCAAGCATGCAAAGTCTCTCTGCATATATGCTAATTGGCCTCCATTTTCCAATCTGAACCTTGCTGTAATGAACTTGTTTACCAGTTCACTTTTAAGGGACCAAGATTCCTTTGGGTATTTTTGCACATGCACACAAACTGCACCACTGCTTACGTAGCGTGCATACATTTATGCTGTGTGCAGCTGCATGAAATCTGAGATTAATGGGTGTGAAATCACGGATTCCCAATGATTTTGCTGTTTAATACTGTGCTCCCGTGACACAGCAAATATAGTGGCTATTTCAGGCAGCAAAGCTCGGAGGCATGCAGAGCATATGATTTCTGTACAGATACAAATATCAGATCCTGAAGCCTATGCTAAAGAGTATATATGGGTTTGAATGAATAAATACCCCTCTTTAAAAAATTATACAGAAATAATTACATTGCCATCCCCCACCTAGCCTCTTTTGGCAACTAATAAACCTACAATATCATATGAGTAAAACCTGTCTGTCCCATCTGGTGTCTAATGTCAATATTTGACTGTTTGAATTTCTCCTCTGTATTTCTGTACAAACAATGGTACAGTTTTCCTATAATCCAAAAAAGGGAGAGCATTTTCAATCAAGGAACATTACAAAAAACCAACTGTAATTAGATGGAATCTAATGAGAATGAATTTCAAGTCACAATTTTAGCTAAGTAGCCCCTGCTACTCAGTTTGCTGTAGCGTTTCTTGTCTTTTGTCACAGCTTATAACATCTCCCCAATGTGCCAGAGGCTTATGGGGGAGTCATTGTAGATTACTGCCTGGGTCAAACGCTGAATGCAAATCAGGCCGAGGAACAGGCAAAGTGAAATACTGAAAAAAGAATCAGAGCGCAAGAAACTGTAATTTTCTTTCTAATTCTATAAATTTGTCATATACTCTAAATTTCATATCTGCAGGGAGTAATATCTGAACCAGTGTATTCTAATATTAATTGACTATTTTCCAGGCTGGCTAATTTACAGGACTGAATAGCACATGCCAAACGTAAGCCAAGGGAAGAAATTTCACATGGTGTTCAAGAAACGTTACTTGATGTCACGCACAGTAGGTGCTCTGGATGATCTTATGCCCTGATGTGGAGCTAGTGGGAGGAGGGGCGAGCTCTCCAGTGAAGCTCCTCTAATGGCTTCCTCCTGCATTCCCTGCCCAAAGGGTTTCAGGCCCTGTGCTCTACCCTGGGCCTCTTTAGGCTGTGGGACTTTGATAATAGCTGACAAATAAAAAAAACTCTGCTGACATCAAATTGAGTTATTTGTTTCCTTGCTCTTACACAGAAATGACAAGAGAGGAAACATACTCTGTGTTCCACTGAATTTCATTATACTGCAGCTATTCTCCTGGAACCTAACCCATCCTGACTAGCAACGCTGCACCTGCAAGCACCTGTGTATGCGCATGTGTGTGCATAGTGCAAATTATGTGCATATATACATGCATGCAGTTGTGTTAACATAGCTGTATGCATGCTTATGTTTATGTGACTATGTGTGAATGGATCTACTGTATGTGGATGTGTACAAATAATCCTGTTAGGAGTAAAGACAAGACTAGGCAGCTGCTCCAGGCACAGCTTCAGTAAAGACCTGCATTCTAAATAAATTGTGTCAGATTACGCCAGCACACACTTAACACTTCACTCCTCAGGATGTTGTCTGAGTCTCCTTTGTTTATTACAGCTGGGAACTGAAAGCGTGGTCAAAGGTGAGGAGCAGGTGATTAAGTAAGTTCATGACCCCAAGCTATACTAAATTGGAGTCGAGCAACTGGATTGTATCACTGATTTCTTTATTCTGACATGTGACAAACAATTTGTATATATTGTAGGTGAGAATCACAGTTGTGTTTGTGTATGCAAACAAATCTTGACTTGATTACTTTTGGCACATCGTTATATGCAAATGTGACCAAGTGACCTCCACATGTGCTTTGCATGCATTAACCCTACTGTTGCATGACATTTTCACTCATGAAGTTATGCCCTTGACTACACATTATGACTGCGCAGAACACATTTTAGCCAACCCACATGCATATATATCCCCCTCCCTCAAATACAAACCAAAAACTGAGACAAACACATGAGACATGTACAGTGCTGTGCTCTGGGAAACATTTTGAAGGCCTGTTATGAAGCGGTTTACTCTTTCTGACACATAGAAAACACATGGGAAACTTTTATAGAAGCACTGTCATATGCAAACAAGCCCATTCATTCTCTGTCTGTCTCACTTCCTTAAACAACATACACAGACACAAACACAAACACAGGCACACTCGATGATTAAGAAGTCTGAGGTCCTTCAGGGCACGCTTCGCTTGGACTTGGGACTGCGGTGAATCATAGATATGATGTGGTGCATGCTTTCAATTCTGATCTGTCAGAGAGGCTTGGGAACTGTGCTCACTGATGAGTGAGCCGGACCAGGCAGGGCCACAGTGGTCTGGTCCCAGTCTGTCCTCCTTCTTCCTCGGGCACCTCAGCTCTGCTTTCTGTAGCACCACCATCAGCGCTCCAACACCACACAAGGTCTGTAACTTGTTAACATTTCCGAACAAATCAACAAACATAAGTCCTGGGTCAAGATGGATCCCACAAACACATCATGGTCAATTTCCACCAATTAAATTTGGCCAGCATTTTGAGAATTGAAAAAAAACTAAATGTGTTGGAAAAATACTGGATTAACTTTGTACAAGTGTAAAAAAAAGCAGTGTTCCGTGTGAGACACGCGTCCTCAGTGTAGGGGAGACCGGGTATGGTTGTAACACTTTTTGCTTCAGCAACTATAACTCACTGAATGTTTTAGCAAGAGTTCTCAAACGTTTATACAAACTACCCACATTTGTTCACTACAAATGGCACCAATTCAATCCTCTACAAAAATATCACAGACCTCCTGAGTTGATGTCAAATGCTGCAATCCCTTGTTACAACCTACCCTGTAACACATGCTGGGGTAAGTTGTAACAATAAGACAAAAGAAGCAAAAATAGATGCCACACATGCTTCAAAAACAGGTTGTGATATAAAAGAACAATGTTTCTCTCTTACTGTAACAGACTATGTCTGATGACTCACGCACATGTATGAGAATGTAAATTTATCTAGGCTATAGAATAAACTTACTTAACAGCACACTTAATAAATCCTACTACAATGTACTTAATTAAAGAACATCTTTGAACATCCTTAGGTCTAACAAAAAAGAGGTGTGTCTGTGTGTGTCAATGTGTGTATATTCTTAATCAGAGTCACAGTCAGTGCTTGAAGTGGGCCGGTACTCACCGGTATGCAGTAACAGCACTTCTATATTTTACTCTTTGGCGTACTTGGACCTTTACATGCGCACCGGCACTTCTCACAAGCTGCCCGTATGCTTCTCTGCCCTTTCCACTGGTGGAGACGGAGTATGGAAAAGATCAAGTGTCATATGACATATGAATGGGGAGTACTGGTCACAGTGCTGACAAATGAATGCTGGTCTCCCTGGAGTGCAGGCTTAAAATCAAGAAAGTCACTAGTAGTATGTACAGAGGAATGTTGTGACACTTTTTAAAGAAGTGTTACAACCCGCCCCACCCCTGTCAGCCAATGTTAAACTAGCTGTATTAGCATAGTGGTTTGAAATTAGAAAGGAAAAAATGCATCAAATGTTGCCTGAGAAGCTACATTTCTATCTAATATTAATCAAACAGTTGTATCTGCAGTAGTATAGATACTAAACAAAATATAATCTTGGTCGAAAAATGTCCTTTCTGATGTCTGTACTTTCTATTTGATCAGGCAGGATGGTTATCAAATCTGGAAACAGACACATTCAGAATATATAGAGAAAAAACTTATATATTTATATATAGCTATTCTGATAAATTTGACTTCAGTTATATGATGCTGGTTCAGTCAAACTTTGGCCTGTAGTCATGACAAAAAGGAAATATGGACAAGATTTTAATTTGTGTTAATCCCATTTAGGAGGAGGACATGTAGTACTGAAAGCTCACACATCGCTCAGAGAAGTTACAAAATAAGCATTGTTAGCTGCAGCAACATATGTATCAGCATACAAGATGCCATAGTAAAAACGTAACCTGGATGTGTGTGCATTAGCTCCTGCACCTCATTAAAACTGTATTTATACTGTGTGCTCCAGACTTCCTCAATCTAATGGCTGATTTTCCTACAAAGTATTGGTTCTTAGCTGTAAGTCAGTGCATGCGTTGAAATCTCTGAACTTTGACCCACATATCATTTGTCGTGCAATATGTGGACAAGAATAAATATCCCAGATTCACATGACAGCTTAAGGGAAAGATATGTACTCTGAATTGAAAGTGCATACATTACTTACAATAATTTACTTACTGATGTGTTACAATGCCACACAGTTGAAGAAGCATTTCAGTTCTTACGGTTTTGTGCTCAAGAGCTTTAACATTCCTGTAGTTCAGTCAGTTATTTACTTACTGTACATTATTTACTGCACATATTTATTTTTTGGTTGTGTCAAACTTTCTCTCTACCGTTCTTTCTCAATTCATGACAAATCTGATGGAGTTTTGTTTTTTAATACTTGACTCACACTGAAGTTAAAATGGTATTGAAAGTTCTACTTATTTTTCATACATTAGGTATAGGTATAGTGTAAATGCAATAACATAAACATCTATCTTACAGTTAAATGAGGAATAGTAGTCTTCTTCAGTGTCTTCTATATTAAAATACATTGATATATCTTTCAAATTAATCAATGGCTGCCCTAATAATTTTATCTTTTTAATTTTCCTGACTAAATCAAGGAGTATATTCAAGTCGATATTTTATAAATGAGACACCAGATGTTAGCTTGGGACTATCAAGTAGGTCTGACAATACTAGTGCAGGCAAAACGCTGTGCTGGAGTGAAGTTCCTGTGGTCTGTCAAACACATCCTCTGGCAGGGCCTAATGTGGCGTGTGACACGTCACACCCGATCACTCTGCCTTACAGATGACCAGCCGCTTACGTATGCCGCGTGCACCACTGGATTCCAAACCAGACACTGTCAGGTGTGATAACAGTTTGAGCACCAAACCCACTCTGAAGCCTTGCCCTCTAACATTCCCCCACAATTCATTTGATGCTGCAGCCACACAGCTCACGTTCTGCTATGCACTACTGCAAGCATGTGCTGTGCCCTAAAGATACTTTTATTCCTGGTTCACCTGCACATTCCCCACAGGCTGAGGGCCAGAGATAACTCCACTGCTCTGCTCCCTCAGACCAACGAACCACTCTCCATCACCGGGGGGGATTTACAGAGATAAGGACTGCTGCTGAACCCATCTCTTTGGAGGGAATCAAATGCTTCTAGATCAGCTGAGGTTCACTGTGGGATACTTAGATAGTCAGAGACAATGGTGCATGCATATACAAATAACCTTCATACAACAAATATACTGTATGTCATCCTATTGGATTATTGTACACCACTGTACAACAGCTAAACAAGTTTTCCCTCCTTCAGAGGCTCTGTTCTCTCAAAACTGCACAACAAAGGCTCAGCTTTTTTTCTCTTCTTTATTTTGTCATTTGTGCCCATTGGTTCCAAAATGTGCTGCCTACATTTGGCATTGGAGGTAAATGTTCCCCCAGCACACACTCATTATTTCAATCCTCACAAGGCTGTGGACAGGCCCGGCCTCTCTGACAGCGTTTGATGCTCTCATGCTCTTTCTCTGTGTCACCACTTCTTCCACTTGATGGAGAGAGGTTTTTTTCCCCTTTTCTTTTTTTTGCCTTTTGCTGTAAATTACATGTTATCAAGGTTACCTGGCTTTGTGTGAGCAAGTGCAGTGAAACATTTCATGACATTAGGTTACTTTGTATCATCCTGCATGTTCACACATTGAAGTAAAAAGAGTGTTCTGCAAAAATGTTGCGGAAACCCTTCCACAATATGATTTCATCATAATTGCATCTGTTTTTTTAAGGGTGTTTTTCATGACAAAGCTACAATAAATTAAATATTTTTGCAGCTTTTCCTTGAGGTGACTCAATTTTCTTTTATTAAAATCATTCTAGGCCCGTCACCTTCTTGATGTTTTTTTTCCCCTGACTGGGTTAAAGTTGACTTCCCTGCATATGCACGTAACAACGCAATAAATGAATGAGAGCACTTAGAAAAAAAAGTGAGGTGTAAGATCTCTATGCCTGAAGCATCTTTGTCACATCTTGCCTATCTGGTCTAACCTGGTTGGCTTTTTCTTTTTCGTAAATATACAGTGAACCTCTAACCATTCCCCATTTGCTCCGCTTGGTTTTCAACATGAAGGGGAATGCTGAAGCAGATAATAATGCAGTCTACTGTACAGTCTCTGGGTACTGAAGTCTGATAAAACAATGTGATGGTAGAAGAGAAGAAAAATCAGCGAGGAGCAATTTTTCTGTGCTGGATTGTTCTCTTTGATCTAGAGTGCAGTGAAAGGAGGGCATTATGTAACGTCTTCAGCACACACATGGCCGACTGTGTGACTGCCAAACACACGGGGGGAGTGGTAGTGGTGGTGGTGGGATGCTGTGGCAAAGCGGGGGAGGCAGACAGACAAGAGGAAAGAGATAGGGCAATGGAAGACAGTAGTAGATGGACGTGAGAGGAGAAACACTGCTGCTCACATTGGTGTTGGGTCACTTTTCTTATTAAGGATGCTCAATCAAATAGCTGTAATATAGGCCCCAACAAGCCTCTTAATGAGACATGAGAATTTCCCTTAGTGATGTTTCAAACATTTATCTGCTGCTCAGTGCCCACAACACTCTGTCTTAATACACATCCTTTTCCGCCCTTTGAAAAGAAAGGAAATTTGGATAATTATATGGGGCTCTGATCTTGTAAGAAAAATATTGTCTCTAGCTAACAAGAAATATTAGCCCATCATTTGTATGTCCTAATTGGAAGCAACTCATTCTGTTGAAGGAACAACAAAACGGCAGCACAGTCATGCTATTGTGCAGCAGATGGCCCTATAAATCAATCATTTACAAATCAATCCATAATGCATAAATGTATGAAATTTAAGCCAACTGTATCAGTAGGAAATCACTGGCTGTGTCAAGCACCATACGGCCATTCAGCAGGCCAAGTGTGCGCAACAAAACAGGTCAAAGCTGAGGCAGCATGCAACAGGGGGATGTAAAGGAGAAATGTATTAATAGGATCCTGCCAAATCAATCTAACATGCCCACCACACAAGAGGGCCTTCTCAAGAAGGATCTGTCTTAACTGACGGAAGGAGGAAGTGAGGAAAAGGCAAAGAGCGATTGGTAGAGCGAGTTGGTGGTGGTGGTGTGCGGCTGAAAACTGATGTTGAGATGGCCTGACAGGGTCTGTTTCTGTTCATTGCAAGACTGTTATCCAGAGTGACCGTGTTGTCTTCCCTTCCCTCCACAAAGGTTATGCCATTGCCAGCAGTACACATGACACAATGAATGAGCCACAATTGCTGGAGCAAGAGACGCTCATCGCGTCAGTCTTAAAGTGTGTACAACCCTGCACTCAATCCATTCCGCATTCAAGAGTCATTTATGGGTAAATCAGAGTTGGATCTTAACATTCCCCCCGTTGTTTGCGACCTATAGTGAGGCTGTGGCTGCATTTTAGAAATGACATGCTCGGTAATCGGGTGCGTTGGGCTGTCAGCTCAGGGTGCATGATCTTGCCAGCATGACTCAAGTCTGCCCGTGAGCTGCTTCCTGTGCCTGTGCATCTACTCCAGTTGCTTGTATGATCTATTTTAGATTCTTTTGCCCAAGGATGTGTGTGCATCCTCACAGCAGAGAGCCAGAGAAATAAGAAAAAGAGGAGGGGGAATAGATAATGTTCAAATAATCTACAGGCAATCATGCAAATTCCCCAGACGTGTACTCGGGGATGCTGTATAGAGGAGTGCAAGACTTGCATTCTATTCAGGACCAACATATGTGGAAATATGCAAATGAAAGGATGGAATCTATCAGGCTGACCACAAAGGCCACTTTTCCAATTTAGTCATTGTTAAAATGAGTCTGTATTAAAATGTAGCCAATCAGATTTATTGTAACTCCACACCCTGTTCATAGCGCACTGTGTTGAACTGGTTGGCTCATTCCTTTAACGTAGCTGAGAGCAGAATGGAGAGGACAGCGTTCAACATGTGTGTCTTGACCGTGTCTGAAAGAGTCCATCCTGTTACAGCAATAACTGGAGGCAGCGACTTAGAGACCAGTCCTTCATCGCAAGCACAGATGTCATGCTCCTTGTGGCCTTCACACTCACTGAAGGGGCCAAGCCGAATTTGGCGTGACCCTGATGTGTCATCTTCATTTAGACACCAGTTTCCCGTCATCCACCAATGTGCCCTGATATCTGTGCACGTGCACTCGTGTGGGTCCGCGATAGTTTTTTGTGCAAGAAGGGAAAATGTGGATCTCCTCTCCATAATCCCACACGAGCAGGCGTTCTTGGAAGGAATGGTGCAGCAGAAGCAATGGGCATTGTGGCTGGTGAATGGCTGGGGCTAATCTTGTGGAGGCAGAGGTCTGTTGGAGGGGCTTTCGAACCGATTTGAGCCTGAGGGGCGAAAGCAACAACAACCAAAAACTTTTCTAGTTTAAAGATTTTGCGTTATGAATGGTGCTCAGCAAATTCAAATCAGCCAAACTGAAGTGGAGGTATACTCATTTACATTTTCATTCAGCCTTTAAGGATCCTATTTATAGCTTAAAATTCTATGGATATGCTAATCCTTCACAATGTTTGCAACACATAAATACATCTACAATTGATCCTCTAAAGCAAGAGTCTGGGATCTGGAGTCATGTTGGGTAACATCTACAATACACTCTGCAGTCGGCATGAATATCTTGTTACCTATAGAACCTTTTTACATGCAAAGTACATTTTCAAATTACTGACAGACACATTCAAGAAATGCTGCATCCATATCAATCTTCCCAGAGTGATGACGCTTCTGCCTTTGTTCGATCTCCAAGGACTGGAGAATTTAGCAGGGGCCCGTAGAGTGGTTTAACACCACCATCTGCTGGTTGGGAACCAGAAGAGGAGGAGACAACAGCCTGGTTCCACAAGAATTATCAGTCATATTGTCCTATTTTCATTAAACATATTAACATGAAGGCTAAAAGGCTTTCAATCAATCCTCATCACTGAGTCACATCACAATCTGCCCATTTTCTCACTTTAAAAGTAATGGATTTTTCCGGCAGCAATCATCCGGCTGTTTGTTACCATGACACACAATCAACCAAACATCTTGGGCCAACTGAGTCCAAAGAGGCTTCAACTGCGTTGTTTCAGGGGGAAGACGTCAGCTGCTTGTCGAGAACACGATGACTCAGCCAGTAGAAATAGAAAGACATTAACTCTTTGGCTGGTTTGAGATCACCTTGTGAGCAGGCCTTTTTTATTTTTCCAGTGGGAAAAATAACATCTGGAAAAATAAATGTGTGAATCAGAAGAACCACCAAATAACTGCACGTAGGATAAAGACGTAAGGACAGAGACACACCGCCAATTTAGTAAATACTTCAGTAGTTAACATTAAAAAGCAACCGTTCCTACAATGACATTTTAAATATCCTATTTTCCAGCTTCCCCTCTTGTCCTTAACTGACACTGAAAACACTATGTAACAGAGCTACTTCAAGAACAAACACAAATATCAGACATTGTCCAACATAAACAATGGTGATTTAGGGATGTATTAATAGCTACAATGTAATCTCACTTAACATCTTACCTCTCCTATAAAATGATATTTGTCCGAAGCTCATCCCTCTGAGCCAGAGGTCTGGGTAATTGGTTGATAAATCACTTAACTTTGTAGTCGTGATGGCGCTTGCCCAATGAAAATAGCGAAAGAGCTAGGACTCCTGATTGCTTGGTTTAAAAAGGATTGCTCTAATCAGTTGAACCACCTCATTATTGACTCAAGTGTCTGCAGCATTGAAGTTGAAGTGCAAGATATCTATATAGAGACCAATACAGTTGTACTATAAAACAATAAGCAAGCACGAGATAAGCAACAGCCCGCATTCAACAATTCAGACAAGAAAAATGCAAAGGTAGGCATTTGTATGTTTATTTGGAAGAAATTAAGTACAAAACAGTGGCATTTTCTTCCAGAGAAATAAGGACAAAAGTGAACAAGTGTTACTTTTTTCTATGTGGATGACACCTAGAGCAGGTCCTTACTGCAGACAGTCTTCGAGATATAGGTAGTCTAAATATAGCAATTAAATAACAACGGACTAATACCCCAAACATATTACTGAAAAATGTACTTGTGTCAAACAAGCATATTCCATGATAATCCCTAAATTCCACTATGGTACACACAGAAAGCTAAACAAACTCTTTAAAGTGTTAGTGCAGACATCTCTCTGACACTGCACCAAGTCTTTGATCAAAAGACTGTTGTGTTCCTGCACTTATTCATCATCTGAACAATTGTGGGAAAATAATCGACTTTTAGAAAGTTTTTATAAAATAAAAAAAGCATGGCTAGAAGATAATGAACATCCATGCTACATATGAGGAAACTACTCTGAATAAAAACAAAGTATCTATGATCATTCCGCGCGGCGCAATGATAGTCTTATATGAGTGAAATAAAATACAAAGACAGGATAGTGATGTAACAATTGAAAAACTGTAGAATATTAATAAAAATTTATGGTTTTCACAGACAGTTAATTGACATACAAAAAAAAAAACTCTGAATTTACAATACCATTTCTTAATCAGTGTTGACAAATATGTTAAACTACAACAAGAGAATTTCAGATGGGTGAGAAATTCCCGATTTTTGTAGCTCATACCATGACATCACCGTGATTCTAAAAAAGAAACATACAGGTCACTTCAGGTGTGTTTGCTAAACACAACTGAAGGGACTGGTAAGTGTCAGGTAGTCACAGAGGCACGGTGATTCCTACTGGTGAATTAAGGACTTTGTTTTAAGGGAAATCAACCACTTTGTCATTGAAGCAATGGAGACATCCTCTGTTGTTCTCATTAGAAAGAAAGAAATCAGTTAGAATTCTGTTGCTACAATGTTTTGCCACAACATTAAACTATTGACATGTTCAGAATAAATAAAGTCACTGCAAATAGACTGTGCTACAGAAGGTCAGATTTAGCTGTATTCAGTCATGTATAAAGCTCTAGCATCCAGCTCCACAGAATAACAAAGCAATGAAGCCTTTCAAACTGCATTCAGACAACCTTGCCAGAGGCTGTGACTTGTAGATGGATGCTAAGATATATACCTACATATAGTAATGAAAACCAGATACAAAAAATATATTGAGTACAACTGTACCAGCAGTGAGTATTTCTAAAATGTTACAGATAAAAAATAAATTCTGAGTAAATATGGAGTTACTTTTGTGTCGTTATTATGCAATCAAAAAATTCATTTGAGACCAAAACAAATTTATGATTACAAACATCATCCAAAAGTTTTGTTTATGAATCCAAAATTAAATCCTACGAAAGACAAGTCTCTACTGGCCAGTCTGGATCAAAGTGACACCTTTGCAACATCCACAGTTAGTAAACACGACAGGGAGTTTTGAAATCCGTGGATAAGACAGAGCTAGATCAAAGAAAATCAATGCCGCCTTGCATGAATAGATGTGTATCAACGTCCAAACAGCGGCTGGATCAACCGGGTTTATACAAATGATGGCTCGCTTGACGTAGGCAAAAAGCAATCTACATGCACAAGTTCAAACGCAGCATTCTTGCTGTTACTAAGACAGCATTGATTTTCTTCTCCACAGCCTTCAAAACTCCCTCTTAAGTTTACTAAAGGTGGATGTTACCAAACAGTCACTCCGATCAATCCTCAACATTTTGGATCCGCAAACCAAACTTTTTGATTACATTTTTAAATCACAAATTTGTGGGTAACAAAAGTTTTGCTCTCAGACCTATTTTCTGATTGCATAATAAACACACAAAAGTAACTTCATAAGTAAATATATAGTATAGAATAAGGTTTGTAATAGAAACCAGCTATTTGAAACATGCTTTCTAATTAGACACATCTGCTATGATTAATATTAGTTTACTAAGTAATCAGCCACAGTGAGCATATAGACAGGAAACAGAAAATGATTTAGTTAACAGTGGATAAGTCCAGTTGAGGATCATAAAAAAAAGACAGATTAGTCTAGTGTCTTAAGAAAGGGGTGGGGGGTGTAACCTGCTACATAAACAGCCAGAAACGTAACAATGCAAATGAGACCTGGCTGTCATTTTCAAGTAATATACATAAAAAAGCAGTGTGATTTTAGAATGAAAAAAGTAAAGACCAGATCTATGGCTTATATGTAGATGGGAAAGGCAGGGAATTTCTTTGGCTATTAAGGCAGGTAAAACAGAACATGAGCTCCTAACAACGGACCACACTGTTCTTATCAATGCAAAATTAAATCTATCCACAACTAACACTGTCAACCCAACTATGCAATATTTATGATCTCTTCTTCAACAGAGAGATGTAGCCAATTTTAGAGTAAAAATCAGAGCCGAGTGTTCTAATAAAAGGTCGACCTCCAGGTCTACAAGGGAATCGCCTATGTGAGCACCATGTGTCTTACATTGTTCTTGGCTAAGGGAAGTTGATGCTTGGCAAGAAACGACAGTGGGCAATCTCCACTCTCATATACAAACACCAAGGAAGTGCTTGTAATGTTTACTCCCCTCTGCTTCATGGATCTGCTTCCGGGGTTTGATGACCCCCACCCTTGGCCTTGATTTGGAGCCAGGCATCTCCCAGCGCCTTGGCAAAGTGGTCATCCACTGAACCAGTGATGGACACAGAGTTGGACATAGGCTCTGCTTCTTTGTAATTTTTTCCAAGGCTGCGGCGGAAGTGCTCCTCAATCACAGGATCACTTTCTGTGTTAGCTAAAATAATATTATGTGTGAAGGAAGGAGACCAAAAACCGGGTTATTAACAAACATGTGATGTATAAAAAGAAGAACATATTCATGATTACTCTATCAAGTCAATAAAAATAAACTAGTTTTCGGATTTCTTTGTCAAACTCGAGGCAATAGATAAAAGGGTTATTTGAAAAATGGTTTGGATTGCAATTATTATATACATTAAAATATAATACTCACATAGTAGTGAAGCTGGAGTACAAATGACACTGTTCTCACCAAGGCTCATTTTTAATTAATTTTGAACCATGAGGGAAATAAGAAAAAAAAAAAAAAAAATCTACCGATTTACCAAGTCTACAGAGTCTAGTCAGGTAATACTGGAATAACGATTTGCATAATTTATTATGCAAATAACACACTGTGACACCCAGACAAACCAAGTCAACAACATTGTGTGCTATCAAATGACTTCATCACTTTATACTTAAAATATATATAACTGATTTCATGCCTGTTGTGTGTTTAAAAAAAGGTTGACACATGCAGTCGTAGGTTACTCACCACTCCTGCGCTGAACAAGAAGTTGTCTATTTTATATAAATTATAATTTGTTTCATGCAGTCTTTATGCAATTATAGTTTTTTCCACTGAGGTCTATACAAAAGTTAACAGCATGATCTGTGCTGCCCAACCGCAGTAAATTGTGTTTCAAATTGTAAATGTATGGTAGGCTACAGACAGAATGGTTTATGTACACTGCTCAAAAAAATAAAGGGAACACTTAAACAAAACAATGTAACTCCAAGTCAAATCACACTCCTGTGAAATCAAACTGTCCACTTAGGAAGCAACACTGATTTTGACAATTTTGCTACCAGGAGACAGGCCAGTACATCAGGAGACGTGGAGGAGGCCGTAGGAGGGCAACAACCCAGCAGCAGGACCGCTGACATCATGTCTCGCTCCATCCACTAACACTACGTTGCACCACAGACTGTCCAGGAGTTGGCGGATGCTTTAGTCCAGGTCTGGGAGGAGATCCCTCTGGAGACCATCTGCCACCTCATCAGAAGCATGCCCAGGCGTTGTGGGGAGGTCATACAGGCACATGGAGGCCACTACTGAGCCTCATTTTGACTTGTTTAAAGGACATTACATCAAAGTTGGATCAGCCTGTAGTGTGGTTTTCCACTTTGATTTTGAGTGTGACTCCAAATCCAGACCTCCATGGGTTGATAAATTTGATTTCCATTGATAATTTTTGTGTGATTTTGTTGTCAGCACATTCAACTATGTAAAGAAAGGAGTATTTCATGAGATTATTTCATTCATTCAGATCTAGGATGTGTTATTTTAGTGTTCCCTTTATTTTTTTGAGCAGTGTATGTATGTTCATGTACACTAGGGCCGTCCACTTTTTGTTAAAATTTGAACATTGGTTCAAATCTGCAGTCACTTACCAGCTTGCCAGCAAAGTGAGGCAGCAGATGCACCACAGGCAAGCAGAGCAGCGCTCTGAACAGGTGTTCTTGTGGACAGGTAATATTGTAAATAAAAAGAATCTCACTTGATCAAGTCAATCGACTTACGTTTCTGGCTAATAATAATATAATTTATGTTGGAAGGTTCATTTTCAGATCAAAGCTATCGGCATTCTCTCTCCTGTAGGGATGAGGATCGTTAATTTTTATTGATATTGACACCCTTATTGAGACTGCTTAACGATCCGATTCTGTATCGATACTTTATTATTTAGCGATGGTTATTTGGTAAGACCAGACCCAAGGGGCATGAGGTAGGCCTGCACGGCATGAAGAAAATATTCAATGTGCAATAACGTTATATATTGAGATGACATATCAGTTGCGATAAATAAACATATATTGAAGTGTGCATATTAACTGCCTGGTTGTTTTTAATTTAATATTTTAAATTCAGCTAAATGTTGTTTCTAGAGCAGCAACATTAATGTTTACAACAGCAAAGTAACTCAGTAACTTTATCTGACATCACAAGTAGTGAGTGACGTTTAGAAAGAATAACATCAGTCTGTATCAGTCCCTCCTCCTCTCTCGCTGTCTGCAGGTAACGTTACCAGGTAGAAAGAGGAGCAGCTGGTTTGTCTCAGCCAGCAGCTGAGTTTTTAAGACTACAGACCAGTCTGTGCTCCAGACAGACAGCTTTCTATTTAGCTTGTTTTTAACATTTGGCTAATGCCAAGCTAGAGTTAGCTGTGCTTGTATAAAACATACAGGATGAGATACTGAGGACAGAGATGATTAAATTAACCATTTCTACATGTTTAACATTACCTTACAGTCAGGTGTATTGATAAAGTATTGTCTTTTTACTTGCAAAGGTTTTATTGCATGTACTTACAGTAACGAGCGTCGCTGTTATCAACTAACATTACGGTAGTTTGGAGCTAACTTAACCCTCACCGTATTCCACTCCGACGCCTCTCGCTCTGCTGCCGCTGTGTGTGTGTGTGAGCATGCGTGTGCGCAGGAGCCGACAGAGAGCAGGCAGACTGCAGCCTGATTTTCTTATCCATTGCGTTTCTAATTAAATCAGATTTGACACTCGAGACATAACATTACATCATAGGACCCGCAAGTCTCGAAAGCAGTATTGATAAGCTCGAACCTTATTGATTTTCGAGTTTTGAGAAATTTTGGAACCGGGTCTCGATCCCCATCCCTATTCTCCTGTGGTCTGGGATTTGCCGTTTTCTATTCAGGAAGGCATTTAAATCTTAACTCTTATTACACTCTGTGTTCTATGTTAATAATACTGTAGCACTTTGAGATACACTATGAATGAGAAGTGCAGTACAAATTAAGTACATTATTATTATATTGATTTTTAAATACAGCTGTTAAAAGGTTATGGGGGTTTGCATTCAAATTTATTAGAACGAACTACAGAACAAATTAAGTTTTGATCTTAGAGACACTTCCACTAAACTAATGTATGTGTTTTGTCAGTAACTGCTTTCAAAAAAAGGCTGGTTTTGGTAAATTAAGCTTGAACCAGTTTAAGCTTAATTTTTTTCTGGTTTTAAGAATATGTTGATATGCTGAAATATGAGGCAAATATATTACATAATATATTATTTAAAAGTATTAGATGTGCACATTGTGTATTGTTATTACTTTTGAATGGCTTACCATCAGTCTTCCTCTCATCAGCAGGTGGGCTGGGTGAGCAGCCATTCATGTGGCAGTGTGATAGGTTACAATTGCGGTTGCTCGCGGGGGCACAGGTAATAACGGAAGGACGATTCTATAGGTGGAAAAATTACATGAAATCAGCACATTTACACAGACAAAGTACTATGTAGGGGTTGGTACACATCGTACGGATCTTCTCCAGAGAGACTTGACTCGATTAATGTTAATGTGTACACATTCATCTACGTTAATCTGGATTGTCAAAGGCAAACATCCAAGAAACCCTAAGGGAAAAGTGGGGTGCAACAATGTAACAAGAGTAGACCCTGGCAATAGTTTGCAATGACAAGATGAACCATTGCAGTTTTTTTGCGCATGAGCAGTTGACACGTTTGTAGCACGTACAGTCCGCACAGTTACAATTGTTTGGCGGCAACACCTGGTGGACCTTCACGCAAACAGAAAGATGACGACTGACTGATCGATGATTCAAAATAAAAATAATTTATTTATTTTATAACATACTATTTTATCATTAATACCCTATTAAGGTTTAGCTTTCATTCCGTCACCGTGAACCCAGTTGAACCTTCCATAAGTGTTACAAGTTGACGTACCTGCTGCCGCTCTACAGCCCCACTCATGACAGACCTCTCTCTGGCACCGACTCCAATGTCATGGCTGCTTTTGGTTAGCGGTAGGGGCTGGTCTACAGCATAGCCTGAAATGGAAGCATACAGGTGGGTCCCGTGGAGACCGTTGGAGGAGGAAGTAATGTGCTCCACAGGAATGTGACTGAGGCTCCACTGCTCATTACGGTTTTCTCCAGCAGAGGGACGGGCCCTTGATAAAGAGAGTACAAATTAACCAATAACCACAAACACCTTTTCATGGACAATTCATACATCGGCTGTTGCATTTCTTCTCTATAAAAAGATGACAGCATACAGCGTAAGTTAGGGATGTGGTCTTGTTTGTCTTTTTTAGTGTGCAGCCCTTTCGTAGTTGTAGGCATCTCTTAGAATTCCTTAATGATTATATGCATGGTTGCACACTTGTCTTACACAGACTTTGTTGTGCTGGTAAAGTAAGATTTTTATAAGAAGTAAATCCAAATTAGTTGGGCAAGTTAAACCAACTTATTTTGAGATTTAATTCAAGCTCCCACGCATTGAAAAATAAATACACAAATTTGAGTTGTGGTGAGTCCCTGACATTGTAATCCAGAATGCCACAGTAAGACCAGATAAACTGTCTTGTCATCTGTGGTAAACATGGTGGCTCACTTTAATAAACCATATTAAAACAAAATGTAAAAAGATTCAGATGATGTACTGTACAAAACTGAACACAACGTCATACTAAAGACAGTTCAAGCTTCATAAGAATTTGGCATTATGATGATGAGAAAAGTATCCAGTGAACTGCATGTAACTTCATATTACTTGCCACATGTATTGATTAGTACATTTAGGACAAGATGCAATTTACTTGACCAATTGAAAGGCACTTACAGCTGAGTGGCAAACAATCTGCTCATTTTGGTCATGTGGTCATCATCACAGTTGATTCGGTCTTCCATTTGTTCTTCGCCATACTTCCGTTTGCTTGGGCAATGTGGAGGAGGCCCAGTGACATTGGACATAGCAGTGGGCAGGGAGGGTGTCCTGGACTCATCTGTGGGAAAGGAATCAGCATGACAAAAAATCTAATTAAGTTTATCTTTAGTCTAGCAACAAGTACATAACTCCACACTGAACATGAACTACTTCAGCTTAATAGGTTTGCACGACAATCATTTGTAAGAACTTCCTCCAAACTGTTTGAGTAAAACTTGGCCAGGGCATACAATTAAGCTATCACGGTTTAACCAGATTTATAGTTTCAGTAAACCAATGTGTTAGCCTGTGAAGAAGGAAGTAAAACAGTTCGAGTAAGTGCATTTTACTCAAAGTCAATTCAGCAAAGAACAAGCATTAACTTCTGGAGTAAAATCACTTCCTAAAGACTGAGGAAATTCTGTGTACAACAACTGCACACACTGTTATGGACATTTCCTGGCAAAAAATTGTGTATATTCTTAAGATTTTTGGGGGGATATGTCCTCTCAATAGGCACAAAGGTTCTGTTTGACCCTGCTGCATCAAGTTAGGCATAATTTGTGGTGTTAGACAGCTAATATGTAATTTACGGTCTCATTTCCGGTATTAAAAATGTAACGCTAACGTTACATTGACCACAAGAGTTGCAGTACTCTCGACTAAGAAATAAAACATACACGCACTTTATCCCCAGTTATGAGTTGGACCTAGTTCGACTAATATTGCATCACAGTTTACGTAAAGTTGTGTGTTGACTCCAGCTACAGGATAGGTAGAAATCTATGCAAGTCGCAAACCAAAACAAACTAGTTATGTCATTAGGGAAACCCCAGCGTGTTAGTTGCACAATTAGGTTAAATATACAGTATAAATACACATAACAAGCATGCTATGGGAAACTAACCTTCGTAGTGCAGTCGCCCAATGTTATTGTTCATCTTGTCCAGGAACTGAGAGTTCAACAGGTCCATTCTAGTGAATAGCATTTACACGAACAGGCTAGTTGCTAACATCGATGTTAGCAAGATACACCAGCGAAGGCAACAAAAAACTTATAACCTGAAAAGAAAAACATGTGGGCAAATCAGATTGTAAATGGCAATGTAAACAATAGTGACAGTAAAATAAAACAGTGATAATTTGGAAGCTATTTTATCGAAATAGCAAGTGCTCTATTGACGGTGATTAGCGGTTAGCTGGCTATCGATAGGCATCCTGACGCTGACGTTAACGATTCGAAGGCTAGCAGCACCGCTAGCTCAAAAATGTAAGCTCGGCTAACTACTACAAGGTCCCCATAGCTTTAACTATAAAGTTATATTCGCTGAGATTGTAGTAATTGTTATTAATACAATAAACAGGGTTGTAAATATTGTTACACTAGTTATTTTTGTCACTAAATGTTATCTAGTTGAAGGAACTAGCACACTAGCTAACTAACTTTAGCTACTTTGTCTATGACACAAACTAACGTTAGCCATTAACAGCTAGTCCCCCAACTTTGAAGTTAGCGGTAGTTAACGTTAGCTTAAATGTCCCCGATTCAACCAGCAAATCCAAACAAAAGTTAGAGTCAGTGACAACTTAACGTTCCTATTGAGTTACGTTCAATGAGTTTATGTCCAACAACAAAATTCCGAAGTAACGTAGCCTAACGTTAACAGTAAATGTTACTCACTTCATCGACAAAATTAGCTTTCCAGCCACAACATCAACACAGCTAGCCCAGCTTGCCTGCACTCACGTACTTTCCCACCGCAGCAGTCTTCAAACAAAAGACTGATGATCGGCCCTAGCGGAGAAGAGGCGAATAGATGCGAGGACACGGTGTTTGGTTTGGGGATCTTCTCGACACAAAAACGTGTGATGACTTTCAGCTAAAAGGTGTATTTGCTACGAACCAAGGTGTGTAGGTCTGCCTAGCAACACTACAACCGATAACATTTACAATAAACTTAATTTAGATACACAACACTGCAGAAGTTGAGAAATGTTTTAGCTAACATAAAACTCAAATAATTAACGCGACCATAAAAAACTTTAAGACTTTGTATCAGCCAAAGGAAGCATGTTTTTTTTTTAACTTTAACGTTATAAGGACCTGAGGAATTACATATGCAAACTTAGCTACTGTAAATAATTCAGATGTTTAATTTGTCTTAATCTGTAATGGCATTCATTATGATTTTGCATATTTGACCCAGTCTATGGTAATCATAGATAGGCAGGGCAATATACACTAACGTTACCCCTGTGGTCGCAAAACATAACGCATAATAACTTATTCCCTTTCATCAAAGAGGAGGTTGGTTTTGATGTTCACTACACCACTGCCACCAGTTGATGTCACCCTAGCATCCAGACATAAGCTTTAATGCACGGTGCAGCTTTTCCTAAGCCAAAATACTACAAGTAATATAATTAGGCTCCCCTTATCATGGTCCCTCATGACCAATATTCAAAAAGAAAATCAGACACCCAGGTCCAGTTTCCACGGATATTTAGCCAAGAAAAGCTTGCATCCCATACTCATCTTAGTATGCTGTTCTGCACACTATACTGTATATTGTAAAGAGTACAACACACACACTTCAGAAATGGCTTTAAAATCAGTACAACATATTACACCTTCTGTAATTAAATCCTACTCCATGCTCTTTAACAGGAAAAAAAAATAGTTATGCAACAGATTATGTATATAAAGAGTAACTGGGCAGTGATGCTAAAATTACAATACAGCGAAACAGAATAACAATAATAAAAAAAATGCTATGTTACATGCTATAATTACAGCTGGAGGTTGTCACTGTCAGGGATTCAACAAAACACTGTTAATGTGAAGCTCAGCTTTGACAAATGGTGGGTTTTTTTACCAGGATTATTTAATCTTTTATTATCAATTCCCTCTTCTGTTCCATTTGCTAGAAACAGAGGAGTTTGTTTCATTTCCACATTTGTGATGTTACACGTGTGTGTGTGTGTGTGTGTATAATGTTTTCAAATGCAACATTAGAAGAAGAATAGTTCAAAGCTAATTGGGACATTTGCACAAAACATTAACTAATAGACCCTAGTTGCTCCACATTTAAAAGGATAAAACTAAACCAAGGATATATTGTGTACTATAGGTTTGAGTCTTTTTGTGCAAGTAGCCTGCCTGATGTTATATATTTTATATAACCTCCTATTATCCAAGTGTGGCACTGGAGAGTGGCCCCAAAGGCAGCAGGAGATCAAATATTAGCAGGTAACCAGTTGGGGAGATTTTAATAGAATGATGGCACCAATCAACTAGTCATTCTGGCTTTATGGTTGTT
>NC_060157.1:12295686-12399113 GCF_021292245.1 Micropterus dolomieu
TCATAGATAGGCAGGGCAATATACACTAACGTTACCCCTGTGGTCGCAAAACATAACGCATAATAACTTATTCCCTTTCATCAAAGAGGAGGTTGGTTTTGATGTTCACTACACCACTGCCACCAGTTGATGTCACCCTAGCATCCAGACATAAGCTTTAATGCACGGTGCAGCTTTTCCTAAGCCAAAATACTACAAGTAATATAATTAGGCTCCCCTTATCATGGTCCCTCATGACCAATATTCAAAAAGAAAATCAGACACCCAGGTCCAGTTTCCACGGATATTTAGCCAAGAAAAGCTTGCATCCCATACTCATCTTAGTATGCTGTTCTGCACACTATACTGTATATTGTAAAGAGTACAACACACACACTTCAGAAATGGCTTTAAAATCAGTACAACATATTACACCTTCTGTAATTAAATCCTACTCCATGCTCTTTAACAGGAAAAAAAAATAGTTATGCAACAGATTATGTATATAAAGAGTAACTGGGCAGTGATGCTAAAATTACAATACAGCGAAACAGAATAACAATAATAAAAAAAATGCAATGTTACATGCTATAATTACAGCTGGAGGTTGTCACTGTCAGGGATTCAACAAAACACTGTTAATGTGAAGCTCAGCTTTGACAAATGGTGTTTTTTTTTACCAGGATTATTTAATCTTTTATTATCAATTCCCTCTTCTGTTCCATTTGCTAGAAACAGAGGAGTTTGTTTCATTTCCACATTTGTGATGTTACACGTGTGTGTGTGTGTGTGTGTATAATGTTTTCAAATGCAACATTAGTTTTAGAAAAACAAGCAGAAGAATAGTTCAAAGCTAATTTGGACATTTGCACAAAACATTAACTAATAGACCCTAGTTGCTCCACATTTAAAAGGATAAAACTAAACCAAGGATATATTGTGTACTATAGGTTTGAGTCTTTTTGTGCAAGTAGCCTGCCTGATGTTATATATTTTATATAACCTCCTATTATCCAAGTGTGGCACTGGAGAGTGGCCCCGAAGGCAGCAGGAGATCAAATATTAGCAGGTAACCAGTTGGGGAGATTTTAATAGAATGATGGCACCAATCAACTAGTCATTCTGGCTTTATGGTTGTTTGAGAGAAAAAAATTCACGCTGAAAAATGAGGATTTCATTGCCTCAGTAATAAGATGTATAAACCCATATGTCATTGTGTATCAGGTTAAAAATTTGCAGCCCCTTGACCAGATTTGTGGTAAAGTTATTGATTTTATGATCTATTTCCAGATCAGTTTTCAAAATATCCATCTGTTACCTGTGTTGGAGACAGGGTGATCTGTGATGGTTTCATCACACGTCCATGTTAGAGCAGCCTATTAATGTATTTTTAGGAGTACCAGTGGTGTTTTTGTGCTATCATGAGCATTTAGATTTTATTTGTGCAGAAGTGAATGTACATATTAAAATGTAATTGCACATAAGGTTAAACTGTTTCAGCCATAGTGGACATATGCTGTCCAATTTAGTCTCAAGTAGTGAGGTAAAGAATGTCTTGCAGGAAATTGTAATAAGTAAAATAAGTAGCTCTAGGGACTGATAAATCAATTAAGAGAGAGGGTTTACTGCATTCATTTATGTCTCAAGGGAGTGCTGCTGACGCTGACATCTCTCATTCAACATTGGCCACTAGTCCTAACAGCCATTTTAGGTTTCATTGCTGCAATTTAAACTCACAGAAATGCTGTGTATGGACAGAGGGCAGAGACAAGGAAGAGAGGAAGAAGGAGTAGCGCGATTATAATGTAGTACTCAGTATACCCTTACACTGGAACCCCCCCCCCCCTTTTTTTTTTTTAAATGCTGTGGTTCAAAAAATCATGACGCCTGCAAGGCAGTAGAAAATGGGGGAGGGGTAGGCAAGGCAGGCACAAAAGTGAGTGAGAATGGAGAGAGGAGAGGAGGAAGGAGAGGCACGGCCAGAGCATCCCTGACAATGGTTGAGGAAAGCACGGGGTAAGGCGATTGGTTGAGGGAGAGTGTAGCGTCACTGCCAGTGAGGGGGAGCGCTGAGGATGCTCCGCTGAACTGGGAGGGAATACATTCGCTGGGAGTTTGCATTGAAAGCACAGCCATTATCAGCTGTACACTGAGAACAGGGACTCCTCTGCAGAATCATTTTCCACAACCAGTGCTTGTTGACTCTTCTGCTCTCTCAGCTGTAGCCATGAATTATTTGCGTCGGCGTCTCTCGGACAGCACGTTCATCTCTAACCTGCCCAATGGCTACATGACAGACCTCCAGAGGCCTGACCAACCTCAGCCTCCTCCACCTGCCACCACCATCATCACCCCTGCCAAGTCTCCTACAGCTGGGCCTACACCTCCGGCCACTTCCCCTGCTCCAGAGAGGAAACCCCAACCATCTCACTCCACCGGAGCAGGTTTCTTTAGCTCCATCACCAACGTTGTTAAGCAGACAGCTGCCTCAGCAGGGCTAGTGGAGCAGACCCAAGTCACGACGCCTAAGAAGTTCAAGATTCTCCTGGTAATTGACGAACCACAACAGGAGTGGTAAGACAATGTTGCTCTCCTTAGTCATATTAGTCATCCTTAGTCAATCTTGAAACATTTATGCGGTTGCGGTATTGTTTGTTTGCTCATCCTTAATGCTGATTTTTCTCTGAATGTAGTAGTCAAGTAAGGGCTAAAGAACCGCTGAAACAACATCTGTATCGAGCACCCTACAGATGTGAATGGGTGTTGCTGCTGTGATTGGATGGTACAGCATACCAGTGTTACGATAATACATAAAATCAACAAATACTTAACGAAATACACCGTTGATTCTCAGCAGTAATGACAGGATACCAAGGAATTTTATTGTCTTCTATTTTATGTGTGTTGTATGAAATATTATTTCGTTGTGTTATACATATTGGAGCAATAAGCAAAAGTTCAAGACAGCTGTCTGTTAAAAAATAGTGAATTAACCAAATTATTAATGGTATTGTCCTGCAATGTGGCATTTTATCATTCCTAAAAAATTATGTTCCGCTGGTTGTGCAGAATTTGGAAATGTACATGATTTCTCTGGATGTAGTCTAAATGCTGCAGTGCTTTCCCTCCATCAATGGGGTTTCCCCCTGCTAACTGACAGACGATCACATGACATACCCTGCTCTAACATAGGGAACAATAAATGTAACTGAATGGAGACCATGGTGCATAGGGTTCCATTAGTGGATCATACAAGAGGTGTACTGTAGATAGGTAAGTATAATCATCAAAATGAAAAAGAATAGAAAAATGGGAGAAAGGACGGCGTGCCAGTAATGTTAAGAGTGGGCTTACCTCGAGGCATTTAAGCCATTACAAACACACACAGAACAAGCATCTTTGTCGGTCTACTGTGGTAAGGAATTAAAGTGCTCTAAATGAGTATGCACATGGATTTAGAGGAAACCTATTTTGCGTAGAGGCTGATATCTTGTTGAAAAGTGAACAACACTTGTTTACACAGCTGACACAGTTTGTGTGTGCTAGAGTCGTGCAGCTGGATGGTGCAGTGGATTCCCTACACATTTGCCCAATTCATCAATGTAATTTCTTTTTGCCTCCTGTTGTGTAGTATTTACACGATGAGGATTATCAGATGCTACCTATAGAAAACAGGAAACTTAAGCTCAACTCTGAGATGCTTAACTAATGTACAGATCAAAGACATACTTTCACACTGGATTATATGCTGACCTTGTGAAATCTTTGGGCTTTCCTAAGGCATGAAAATATTAAAATCTGAATTAAATCTACATCCCCCCTCTTTAAGCACCAAAATATTTGGCTATTTCAGTCAGATTTCAGTAAAGGGAAATGAAGTAATTCATTACCTACAGTAATTTTGTAACTTTTTTTGACAGAGCAAGGAAACACTATCCTCTGACTTATTTGTGCACTGTGCAAATGACAAAACACCTTCATATTTGGAATCCATCTATGCTGGATGTCATATTGTATACATGTGTGGTACATCAAGCTTACTATTTCGTCTATATCGTGTATCATGTAGAGAATTTATCAAGATGGCCAATGTAGTGGGACTTCATTTTACACTGAATAAGATAGATATACGTTTTCTGAGGAAATTGCCTTCAAAACACACCAAATCACACAAATATTAATATATGGGCTTGCCTTATTCATGTGTCCTCTTATCCTGTTTATGTGTGCACGACTGGTCATTTATATAATAGATACCTTCATCAATCTTAATAAGATCAGACCCTCATTAGCGGGATGGATGCTGCCCTTATGCATTCACTTGTTCCACATCTGTTATGAGTGGAAAGGAGGCTGCTTGTTGAAGAATAAGGATTTCAGTCTGATGTGCCAAGACACTGATGCTGTTCTGCAGTTCTGGCCGAAGAACACCATATAATACATTAAACTAAAACCATGTCATTCATCAAAGGTCATTCTAATTGAGAATATTGAGTGTGTTGGGCTCGGAGTAAGATAATGTTTCACACTCCATCATTCTCACTGATGATATTTAAAAAGATCTGATATGAAGTAGTTCCTCTGTATTTGATAAAAAATGTCAAGTGATTTCCTGCTCTGACATTATTTCTGTTGCCAAATGCAGTTTATTCAATATTAGGATCCGCATAGGATGATGCTGAAGACATTGCTGCAGTTTTTATGAATTTACATTGCTGAGACATCACCATCATTTTGTTTTGTATTTCCTTTTTTATGTATGTGTTGTCACTTATATGTTTTTATAGCATGTCTTCAGATTTTCCCATTGTGGCCAATGGACACGTTTTCATAATTGTAGTAATGTTAGTTTATAAAGTTCATGAGCTCCACAGACTAGTATTGCTCTTAATGTTTTGTTGCTTCGTATATCTAGTACACATCCACCTGGGAGATCAGCTAAAATACTTCATTCAAAAGGCTTCCTCTGTCTGAGTGCTGAATCTATTTTTTATGGTTACTCAGTATCACCGAGAGGGGAGTCATTCCTGTTTGTTCACTAGGTTTGGTTTCTTTTGTGAGACCTTTCACCCAGTGGTTGTAGCTATGGCAGTAGAAATGTTCCTTGGTTTTATCAGTATAGTGTAGGTCTGCTTTGTTGACATTCAGCGTTCTGTAGCTGTAGGTGCTTATGTAGTGCTATTGTTTGAAATGGTACTGTTTGGACTATTTACAATAACATAAAGAAACAACTATCACACTGAGAATGATTCTTAGTGGAAGATTTTCAGGAAAGTACTGACATGTTTGAAATACTAAATTCTTTGTATTCAGCTCCCACAGCAGCAGGATGAAAACCATAGAAAATATAGCTGTTGGCAAGATGTAAGAAGATGAAATGTCTGAGTACTTAATACTCTCTGTAATGTTGGCACACCTTGAGTCTGAGGGCTTATTTATGTGCTGTATCTCATTGGGCTGTTACAAGACTTTTTTCTTCCTGGTGCCATGAAAGTCAGAGTAATGAGACCTGGTGTCCCCAAGACGCACAGAATGTAATCAGGGAAGAGTCCTCCAGACTAATTGCATCTGGCAGAAGGTTCAGCCATCAACATCTATTTATCAGATAAAATGAGTCAAATCCCATATATATCTATATATCTATATATAGATATATATATTGGACACATATCCAGCAACAAATGAGGATAATGTCTTGGGTCTGACGTGTTTTTTAATGTAATATTCGTTATACATCTTGTTCCTAACATACAGGCTGTTACCGGGAGCTTGGCAAATAGTGAAAATGTTACATTTCAGGGAGGCCTCCGAATGCAAAATGTCTTGCAATTTTGGAATCAGCCATATAAAGAAAGCAAAAGACATTAGCGTGGACTATTATTTGAATAATGAATTTGTTGTGCAACAGGTTGTGTTAAGTGGAATAATTAACTGCAGGATAAAACATGTGCTGATAACGTCATAACGATTTTTAGGGTCACAGCACATGTGGAGACAGAAGCCTTCTGTCACTCAGCCAGTGTTTTTACTCGTTACCTGAAGCTGCCAGTCATCCAGGGAGGGTTGTTCTGTGCCAGAAATGCTGTGCTATAAATTGCTGTTGTGACAGGAGGAGCAGATGTTCCACTGTCTTACTTATCAGACTAATGGCCAACTCGTACTGCTTCCTTATTTTGTCTATAGTGTAGCTCAAATTTAAGCAGAGAGGCTTGGATTCCTTTTATTCAGTCACTTAATGTTCAAAATTACAAAAATACATATGGCACTGTTTTAACCGGAATCGGGACAGGAATGGTACTGTGAGCTTAACCTTGTTCTAACATTACCCACATGTGAGCTTGAATGGTAAGCAGGCTAAGTGATGAGACATTAAAATTCAGCAAGGGCCCCTGCTTAACAAGCTCTTGGGTGAATCATCTGAATGAAAAAGTCTGCCACAGCAATATATAATGTTGGCAACACAACCTGCAACCATTAACGAAATCGATTAGTTTGTCATGGACTATATTGTCTTACTAACTCTTGAAATCACAAAAGAGGAACATCTTTTTTGGTCTTCTTTGGTGTCTCATTTTTAATTCAAGTATACCAATATTGATTCTTACAAATGAATGATCCAAGTAAACTCTGCTATCATGCCACTCTTTCTCTCTGTCTCTCTCTCAATGAGCAGCTATAGGCACAATGCCCAGAGATGAACTCCAGTACGTTAGTCAAGGCAATGGCATCAGTATTGCTAATACATTACAAGAATGTCTTTTGTTTTTGGATGAAAGCTAACACAAGGACAACACAGAGAGGGCCTAGATTTTAACCAGAGGAGCTGGTGACTGTCAGGTGACTGCTGAATACTAATTCATGTTAATGCACTTTGCTGAAAGGGCTCTGCAGAGTGATAAAGCATAGATCAAACACATAATGTTATGCTTCCTCCACAGACCAATTCCCCATGCTGACAAAGATTGAACTTTGAATGGCAAAATTAATTCAGAGGCTTGTCCCGTCTTTGTACTTGTTTTTGGGGTTTGTGTTTTGGAAACACTGTCTCAGTCTAAAGTAATGTATCGGCAAAAACATTCATCACAGTGCAGAGGAGGCTTTTCCTTTTCCCAGATATAGGAGCGGTGATTCATATTTTAATACTTGTTTTCCTCCATAGCCAAATAGATCCCCATGCTCTAATTAGAATGGAGATGAATTATTCAGCTTTACCTCCTCTGTAAACAGGCAGGGAGTGCAGGGTATGTGACAGCAGGGTGATACAAAGAGGAAGAGGAAGCGAGAAGTCCACAGCATGCCTTCCAAATATATCGACACAGCCATACTGAAGCATGGACATTCTACAAATCCTTTATGGATAAAGGTGGTTTCATAATGTTTTTCACCACACCGGTGTTACAGCACAGTAGATGGCCCCCTTTAGCATTGATTTGCTGTAGATCACCCTGGTAGTTTCTACTGTCAAAGCTTATGTTGTCAAGCCCAGCTCCTGCACAGTACAGAAAAATCGAACCCGCTCTTCACACCAACAATCACTGTATGGCTTCTGCAGTTTTCATCTGTGTGTGGTGCCATATAGACACTGATCCATCTTAATCTTAAATCCCTCGGAGAAGACTTCCTCCTCATCAGTGATCCAGGAGTGCTGAATCACAAGGCGTGAAAGGTGTAGCCATTTTCTGAAAATGTGAATTCAGTGCGTTCAGTAGAAATGTTACCTCACTACACTATCCTTTATTAACCCCACTGGGCAGTGCTGCTAGTGGACCAGGCAGTAGGAAACTGCTTAATTGCTTCTGTTTGTATGCTGTGGAAAGCTCGTCTTTCAAAATTAAGCAGCCTTTAAAAGTGTTATTTTTTTAAAGTAATGTTTTATCGCTATCCTTGTTGCCAGATGGAAGGGGAGACGTGTTAGAAAGGCTGTGTATCAGCAGTTACAAGCATTTGTACTGTTCATACACTCAACAACATGGGATATATTCAACATTATTTCATATTCCAGGATGTTGTAAAGTCATTTTTATTGAATGCTAGATTTACACTTGGTAATTCATTGGAATTTTTTTTTTTTTAGTAATGTCTGTTATTTAAATCCTTTTTCTGTTACTACCTTAAAATTAAATACATTCTCTGTGTTTCTGTTTTAACCAGGGCAAAATTATTCCGTGGAAAGAAAGTACATGGGGATTATGACATCAAAGTGGAGCAGGTATGGTTCCACCAAGCTGGTGATGTGCATTTTAAGTACTTGTGTAAAACAGAATAGAAAAGTTTAAGTACTTTGCCCTCATATGCTTCTCTTACAATCGACTCCTCAGGCTGAATTCAATGAGATCAACGTTGTGGCTCATGCCAACGGGACCTGCAATGTTAACATGCAAGTTCTCCGAAATGGTACCAAGGTTATGAGGTGAGACACACACACACACACACACACAATAAGACAGAAAACAAGGGAAGATTTATCCTCCAAAGTTGCAGATACTACTTAGTGTTTAATCAGTAGGGATGTTGTGTATCCACTAAGAGTGCCACGTACCACATTTTGTCATTTTTCTAGTCTAGAGTTTTGTCACAACTCTGCTATAATTTTATCACCTAGGTCATTCAAGCCAGACTTTGTCCTCATTCGTCAACATGCCTTCAGTATGACCCAGAACGAAGATTTTCGGAACTTGATCATTGGTCTGCAGTATGGAGGTGTCCCCTGCATCAACTCTCTTGAGTCCATCTACAACTTGTGTGACAAGCCATGGGTGGTAGGTAGCCAGGGAGAGCTTTACTGCTTTATTGTAAAGCAATGCAGAATGGAAAGGAGCAATAACAATGATCTATTCTCTGTCTGTGTTGCATTTGATCTAGTAAATAACTGTAATGTGCTCTGTGAAATGATTTATAAATTATATGTTATTGATTTACCTTTTTGTGTGTCCAGTTTGCCCAACTTATCAACACCTACAGGAAGCTGGGTGCTGAGAAGTTTCCTCTGATTGAGCAGACCTTTTACCCAAACTACAAGGAGATGGTGAGAACCCGTCATCACTCCCGTTTTACTGCAACCAAACATGATTTCAAAAGGGGGAAATGAAGCAGAATATAAGGCTATAACTCTATACTTTCTTACTTTAGGTAAGCATGCCATCATTCCCTGTTGTTGTGAAGATTGGACATGCCCACTCCGGTATTGGAAAGGTATAGAGATTTTTCTTCTTGCAGTAATATGAAAGAATGCATAATTTGTTTTGTTATATTTCTGGCTTTTGTTTCAGGAACTTTAGATATGTTACAGTACATATTCTGCTAATTTAAACCTGCAGTGCAGAACTTTTATCTCTCCCTTCTGACAAGAAGAGTGACACAGCACTCTTGACCCGTGCTTCTGACGTATAGGCTCTGCCCTTTGGCTCTGCCATACTGGGTTGCTCCCCCTTCAGCACTGGCAAACCAATCATTGCTGGCTCATAGACACATCACTACCTGTTCACCAGCACAGGAACGTCGCCACAGACACCAGATTAAAAAACCCCAGTATACCGCAAGTAAAGAAAGATTTACCTGCCGATGACAGGCTTAATCAGCATTGTGTGAACTCATTTGGCAAGGGCTTGAATGTAATGGACATTTATATATAAAAGTCCCACACTCTAGCTTTAAGCAATTGGAATATCATCAAATATATCAGGACACATTTGACTGCATCACGTTGTTGCCTACAGGAGTCAATGAAGTGGCAGATGCTTTCTTAAATCCAGGGCATTTTTCTCGGCTCCGTCTCATGTGTCTGTTTTTGCGTACAGGTGAAGGTGGACAATCACAGTAAGTTCCAGGACATAGCCAGCGTCGTGGCTCTCACCCAGACGTACACCACCACAGAACCTCTCATCGATTCCAAGTACGACATTAGAATCCAGAAGATCGGCACTGACTACAAAGCCTATATGTATGTATAATTATACTTGTGTCACCTCAATTTTGTAAGTGAATGAGAAACAAAAGTGAAATTGTTGGAATTGTAATTTGTGTGCCTTACACACTTCAGGAGAACGTCTATATCTGGTAACTGGAAGACCAATACTGGCTCTGCTATGCTCGAACAGGTGGCCATGACTGACAGGTGAGTGCTACCTGTTTGTATCATATATATAGTAACATGTTTTGTAGAAGTGTGTCATTATGCTAGTCATGTGTATGTTTAGGTACAGGCTGTGGGTTGACACCTGCTCAGAGATTTTTGGAGGTCTGGATATATGTGCAGTCAAAGCTATCCATGGGAAAGATGGCAAAGATTACATCACAGAGGTAGGAGTCTTGGTTGAAAGCATAAAATTATATTTTTAGAACACACTGTACTGTATGAATACATGAAAGTATAAATATTGCCTGTTCCTTCAAGCCAAAATGACTATGACATAAGACATGGTTCACATAAGGCACTACTCAGTGGTGTTGACATCCTCTCTCGCTGCTATAACCATCCTCCTTGTGGCACAGGTGGTGGGCTCTTCCATGCCCCTGGTAGGGGAGCACCAGGCCGAGGACAGGCAGCTCATCGCTGACATGGTGCTGGCTGCAATGAACCAGTCAGCAGAGAGGGAAGCTTATGCTCCCCAGAGACCCACCACCATACAGCCATCCCAGGTAAAGCAACAATTTGTAATTTTATTGTAGCTCTAGCAATATTGTTGTGCTACATTCATGCCAATAAAGCTAGATGAATTGAATTGAATTGTAACACACAGGTACAGAGATTACAATCAGGGTGTGTGTGTTAGTTTAGTTTCATTGTTAATATAATGGTAATGTCCTATTCAAGTTAGTAGTAGTATGCAGTCACAGAGCTGAAAATAGGGTTTGTGTGAGCTCATGAAAAATTGACTTTTTATAGATTTTTTGGTGGTTATGGTTCTCACAGGACAGCGACGCTACAAACATATGTTATAGAATATAATGCATTGCTGTAGATTAAACTACACAACAGAAAGTAGTTCTACAACCTGCAACCTACAACTACAGCAGTCAAATGCATACATATTAATGCACTAGTAATATTAATTCAAAAGCATCATATAGTAACACATTGGGGGTAAAAAAGGGTAAATGAATAAGTTATTTGTTTGTCTCTTTAGGGAGCTGGCCAGAAGGGAGAGATTGTTGGTGAACCCACTAAGAACGGTGCTGGGCGCCCGCCTCAAGGTTGTCTGCAGTACATTCTCGACTGTAATGGCGTTGCAGTGGGTCCAAAACCAGTCCAGGCCAACTGAGTCACCCAAGAGAAAGGGAGGAAGTTCCAGAGTCTAGATGACAACAATGACGTACCTTAGCTGAACACAAGCGCAGACGTGTGTGTGGATGCTGATAGCTAGAATCAGATTTGGGTGACGTGAGCTTGGTACAGCTGAGTGCTGGCCTGGACTGTGTTTTTAACTCTATGCAGTGTCAAAATGTACTGTCTACTTGTTGACCTGTTGATTTGTGTGCTTGTATAGGTCACCTCTGTTTCAGTAGCTGTGGTTTTTTCTTTGGGGCTGTTGTTGATGATGTAAAAAGCAGATTGTGCCTACACTGAGTTCAGTGCTGCTCTGTGTTTGACCCAGCTATGAACCTTTTCTTTGCCCCCTACCCCTTCCTGATTTCTATTTTGGTGTCTACCTTTAGATATTGTTCAAACTGTGGACTATCGTACAGTTTGAAGTTTGTGTAGATCTCAATATGTATACAGTATGTGAGTGTGTATGGCTGTAGTGGTGATTATTTTCATACTTATACTAATAGATTTTTATTTTTATTTTGCATGATTGATACAATTGCAGGTGCAAGTCAGTTATCAATGTGTGATCAAGCGGGATGTTCACATAACATCACTGTTTTACCCGAGCTGTGTTCCCTGTGATTCATGCATTGTGAATGTGTCAGAAGAAATGCATATTATATAAGTTTTACAGGATACATGTATTCATTACCAAACATGCATTAGCACAGTGAGTGTGACACTGTACACTACTGCTTACACATACAATAGACACATGCAGTATGTGGCCTTTCTTAAAGTAAATTTCTATCTATAATGTCACTAGAAAAGAGAGTATTTAGAGTGATTTTAAGATACTAATAGATGGACACATTAGAAATATAAAGATTAGTCTAAGATTTATTAAAGATTTTATTATGCAGGATGTTGTGCAGGTTTGCTCACATAACTTAAATATAGTTATATAAATTTTAACCAAAGAATTATTTACTTTCAATCAGTCTTTGCACTCCAGTAGCCCACAATGTAAATATCAGCAAGGGAACTGCAGACTATTCCTGCAGTGTGTCACATAGAGTGTGTAATGTCATCAGAGAACAGCAATCCAAGACAAAACCCGTGCTTTCAAATAGCCTGTTGTAAGTCACATGCTGGTGAACTGATGCAGTATTCAAATTGATATTGTTTTTGCTTTCGGTTGTGTGGAAGCAGATATTACGGCTGGTAATGAAAAGGTGTATAATGTATGATCTGACATGAAATGCCAGTTATAAAGTCCTCCACCCGTGGCCGTCACATTGGATATCGACTATCATGATGGTGTTGCCATGACAACAATGCAAGTGCTCTGATGTTTAGTGTAGACTTGTGCCTGTGTTACTGCCATTCAAAGATTCAACACGTTCACTCTTATCACACTCTTCCTGTGGGCTGATGGTAAGAGCAATATAAATCTTTGTTTTTGTTTATTTAATCATAGATGTATTTATTTTTAAATCAGATCTTCCATCAAATTGATTCAAAAAGCTATCATCCACACATTGAGTTGTTTTAAAACGTTATAACACAAATGTCACAATCACTTGGTTGTTGTCCGGTGGCTTTTGTGGAGGCCATTTCATTTATCTAATACCCTAAATGGTGAAACAGCTAAAAAGCAACCAAATCAACTGTAAAAAGAAATATGTACCGTTTGCCAACAATTTGTTCGTTACTATAGTATGAAATATGTTCAGCAAGCTTTGTGTGTAATTCTTTTTCAAGTTGTTTAAAGTGCCATTGTATCTGTGAGCGTATCCTTGTAAAAGCCATGCCTGAGGCTTTATGGATGTGTTGTTCTGTTTAATAGGAAATATGCCATGGCATTGTTTTCCAAGGGAAGAACATACAGAAGTTTAGGCCTTGGTTCAGTGATCATGATTGACTATTTGATCAATTATAACTGGATGTGTTAATTTGGCCATTGTGTTCTGGTGAAACTCATATATTCAGACCTGCAGGACTGTAACTAGTTAAGGGCCATGGTAACTTGCTAAATATATGTACTTTTAAAACCGGTGTAGGACTGTTTAAATCAAGATCAGAATACAATATATTGTGGAAAAAAATCCATTCTGGATATTTCCCTTCTGTCACTGGCAATAAAGCTTCCTTTGCAATATGTACATTTGGTCTGTGTCCTCATATGTGTTATTTTGTGAGTAATACTATTTCTGAAGAAAACACAGGTTTTATAAAATATGCAATAAGCTAGGCATACAAACTGCACTGCACACACTGCATTGCTTCCAGTGCATGAAGCAATATCTGTATTGTGTTAGAGATCATTGTGTTGTGATAATGTATTCCCTCTGCTTTTTTTGTGGCTTAATTTTGTGGTGTCTGTCTGACACGCTAACAATGTCGGATCACTGTGTTTGTGTCAGATCCGTTAATTAATTAATGAACCAGTGATCTGTGAGGACATGCAAGACATATGAACATACTAACATCACATTCATTCATCATTCTGTCCAGATAGGTAAGATGCCTGTCTGTATATATTAAATTATGTAATGATGTGCATAAATTGTCGGGGGGGGGGGGCAGTGGAATCCCTGGGATTTCTTTCACAAAGCTGAAGTGAGAATGAATATATTAAGTTGTCAATGCTCAAATAAGGACCTCAGTTATCTCAATTATTCAGACAGTGTATGTTCAACTCTCCTTTGAATTCACGTACACTCGGCGGCCTGTGCAATCTCATGCAATTCATTATGACAGCTCTGACATAAATTCTACCTTTACAGCGTTGTCGTGACATTGTCCAAAATGTGTCAATTCAATGTTATGTTTATAATTGATGTCATAATTTAATTTTTTTATCCATTTTATTGACATACATGATGGGGGCAGCATATTAGAAACTACTCTATAACAGTGTGAAAAAAAGAACATTACAGACATCATTAAAAGTAGAATTTATTGTAGAGCTGTTGTAGTGGATTGCATTAGACTGCACAAGTGTACCTAATAAAGTGGCCACTGATTGTATATCTTGACTGCACATACAAAGTCATGGTTCTCTTGTCTTCCAGCAAATCCCAATTCCAGATCTGTGCCTTTGGTCTGAAAGGCTGCCAGAGACGACACAGTGAAAGCTGAGACCGTCCACAATTTGAGGAAGTCCTTTGGAATTCTATTTACTGAATGAAGAAGCTTTATTTTCAACCTGTATCATTCCACATCTTCTCATCCTGCCTGTTTGCTTTGCTATATGAGAAATAATGACTAATACTTTATATTAGGTGTTCTGTCAATGAAACAATATGAACCAAGCTGTAAGGTGAGTGTCGTTTCAAATGAGATGTATACCCACTCCAAGTATAATCATTGCGATTATATTGCTTCACTAGAGATGTATTTTTATTGATTTCTATCTGATATCCATGTAAAACTATACAAGATAATTATTATCAATAATACAGTCATAAAGTAAATTTATTACATTACGTTTGCTAAATTGTGGTTATAGTGATTCTCTTAGTAAATACTGTGTACTAAATAGTGGTTGAAGTGTTTTTATTCCTAATAACTTTTGCTTTAGATCCATAGTCATGACTTACTTCCTCTCTTTAAAGCATAAAGCTGCACATTTCTGTAAGTAGTTGAGCTGTGAAAGTGAGCAGTTCCTGACTTTAAGTCAAGGGGATTAAGTACAAGGGGAGTTGAAGCAGCAAATGATGTCCTGATTTACAAGTGCGGGGAATAAAATTTGATTAACGCTTCATTCAAACACCAACTGTATGACAGACTCATTTTTATTACATTTTTTGATTCCTGACACAGAATAGACATCAAGACAAGTCGACTTTATTGGGTGCATTCATTACAAACCAAAGTTTAATAATCTTTCAGGTTTGATGGTTTTATTCTCTTGAATACGCTTCTACCACATTGAACAATATCCCAGAAAATTATAATACGTGTTTAGAGACCATTATCACAGTATTTGTTCAGTTTTTTCTTTGCTCTTTTTTCTTGCCATTGTAGTTATTCTGTATCAGCTAACTGGTAGCAGCATTACAATGTCCCACATCTTAATTTCTTCACCTCGGAGACATTGTGCAGCAACCAAACACTTCCTTCTACACATGAGCTACCATCTCTGAGAGAGCACAGTGATTCACAGTAAAGAAGGAGTGATAGATACGGTGATACCACATATATCACCCTGTAGGCACCTGCTCAGTTCCTGTTATTTCAAGATAAGGTGAAGAAAACATGATGGGTTGGTTATGAGGCAACCCATCTCAGTGATTACCGTTAGCGATGGCAGGAGCTGGCAGATTTTTTCTTTTAAATTTAATATACTCTTGTCAGCTATGGCAAAATATTTATTTCTGTTCTCTTCTTTTATGCTAGATTAATCTGATTGCTGGTGGTAAACGTTTTGGAAAAGAAGAATATACAGCATATGCATTTATGCACTATTTTGGTGTTTTTGCAACCAGTAGTAGTAGTAGTAGTAGTGGTAGTAGTATTAACAACAGTATCCTCAGATACAACATTACTTAAAGATCCCCACAGGATTAATCTGTTGTGATTTCACAAAGTAATGCTCTCATGTAACATGTCATCAGATTAAACTTAGATTTGAGGTGAACACAGAGAAACGTTCCTCTTTCAACAGATGAATGTGAAAACAACTCAAATAGCACAAATATCGTTCTGCAATGTTAAACATTCAAGCAATGTTAACAATAAGCAAAACACCTTTTTGATTTGAGGAGGACTTTAACAGTGTGTAACATTTTAATTTAACATTTAATCTTGGCGCACATAGCCACACAATCCAATAATATGTTTAAAATTCTTCTGATAACTTCTAGTTTGCTTTTTTCATGCTTCTCTGTGGTCATCCTGTTGTCATTCATGACAAGAGAGACTGGTCAGAACTTTGTAAACTGTGTCATCAGCACAGGTGTTTCTACCTACATATGACCTATAGTTAAAGTCACTGACATGGCTGCAGAGGCCTTTCCTCCTCCTGATGGGAGCACAAGTGTACAGAGAAGCCTGATTAGTGGATCTAGATGGCTGCATATCAGATTATCACATCTGTTATTTGTCTTAGAACAGCAGATTCGTGTTGTTTGCTTTAACAAATATCAGCAAACATCTCCCGCAGATAAAATGTGCTCAACATTGTGTATTTGTAAGGCTTCCAGATGGTACTGATGTTTTTTCCCACATAACAAGCAAGCTGACCTGGCCTGGTGATTGCAAAAGCCACAAGACCTCAGAGAGATGACACTATGGGCCCTGAAGCTCCAGCTGAGGAGCTTCCGTCTAGACTCCTCCCAGCTGTCTGCCAAGCTGCTGCACAACATGAACAAGTTGTGCCTTGTGGGGGCACGCTGCACTGACCATCTGCTGAAGAACACAGCGGAAGAGAATGCTTCCATCTCATAATGAAGGAGAATGTCAAGGTGCGGATAAACATGGGGATCATTCAATATCACGTAATGCACCTGATTAGTAACTATTAACCCAAGGGCGGATGTTTCATGTCACTGTTGGTGGAGACAATAAACACATCTCCCAGCAGGAGGGTTTAGAAAAAAAGTAGCTGAGGGTCTAAAAATTGTAGGTAGCGGACCAAACCACTGTGACGCATGTCTTTTTCGTCCTGAGAGCAGGGAATGCAGGGAATGGTCCTTTAACACAGCAAATTTGAAATACCCCGTTAACATGGCAAATTTTAACATTGTAAGAAAATAGTGTGTTAACATGTCCACTTTGGGTGCCACCACTTCATCCGTTTCTGAGGGGAAACTCTACATACAGTAATTGAAAGAAAGAAAATAATTCCACATTCAGCTTATCTTGTATGAAATCAAGTAATATTGATTGAATTGGGCTCAAGAAATAATATTGATTATTTAATAAATATTGATATGGTTACTTATTGAGTGAATTGAAGCTTGTACATCATACTTGCCATGTTCATTTAATAAATCAAATGTAACTTTTTTCCTTCATGAACAGAATAGGAATCACAGTTTTCCTATTTAAAACACAACATTTGTATTCAGAAAGAAAATAAACTGAGACTGGATGAAAACAATAATTATCAGAGTAGGTGAGGGTTTTATTTTTTTGCACCTTGAACTGATCCTAGGGGCATTTACAAATTTTTGAAATAGCACTGTTTTATTCTGACCAGGCCTCTGTTATGGTGCTCCCACTCTTTCCCTCCATCTGCTGTTGTGCTCCTCTGCAGGAGAGAGAGTGAGAGACTACTTTATATGTGAACTGCCGGATCATCATATAGGCCTAGCCCAATACTTGATATCATAATTGTGATTGTAATTTGATTTATTAGTACTGCTATTATAGTGTGAAGGCCTATTTTATTATAAGAGCTTATAAAATTGTAAGAGCTTATAAAACTGTAGACACCACATTAGACACACAGAGCTGCCTGTTGCCATCTGGTGGTGAAGTTTAGACTCAAGAGGCCTACAAACAGTGTATCTGTGTTATTATGGTTACATAACTACTCACTTGGGCTACATGAGTGTTTCTCATAGAATTGATACAACCACGGAAATGACAATCACAACACACAGACTTAGTAAGCAACTGATAATTGTGTATAGGTTACTGTTACAGCATCATGGATAAAGATGTCGTCTTACAGTAAAGCACCATTAGAAAATAACACTCATATGGATATCAAACTGATAGGCTTTTATTGCCTGATATAGTGATAACAGAGAGAGGCAAGCAGCTGTCTTGGCAGACACTACAAAATTGATCGAAGGGCTCCTATTATAGATTGGCACCACATATGGAGGTTGAGTATGTCAAATTGCATTAGTTTAATGTTAAAGGCAAATGTCTTTTTCTCTCTTTGAGTCTGCATTGTCTGAAGGGATTTGTGAGCTTCAGTCAGTCCAGTGTAGCGAGAGGAACATCAGCTTTACTTGAGTATTTCCATTTACTCTTAAACTCCTACTCTCATGCATTGATTTGAGAGCTATAGTTACTTATTACTTTTTTTTGTGAAAGTGAAAGAATAAACCAGTGGTATGGTTGTGATGCCATGGCATTCACAACCTTTTTGGCTTGTGACCCCCTCCAAAATAATGGCCTAGTTGTGGTTTCAGATGTCTATCAGCAGTTTCTCTCTAAACTCAATTCGTTTCATTAAAGCAGAAAAGCAAATATTATCCAATATTTCACAAAAAAAATCCACAATCCATAAAAAGCATACAAATGTGTATGGCAGAATTGTATATTTTTCTCCTTTTCTGCATCCATAATCAGTCAAGTCACAACCCATTAGATTTATTAACAATCTAGTTATGCCATTTGCGATATAATATCAGCCTCAGGGGCCATTCTTCTGCATGAGTACTTTACTTGAAGTACATTTTGCTGATTATACTTCTGTACTATTACTTTTCAATGCAGGACTTTTTGCTAATGGAGTATTCTTACATTGTTGTATTGGTACTTTTATTTAAGCTTCTTATTGTTTCACCACTGATATGTGAGGAAGGCACACATCATGGAAGAACACCCACTAGATGGAGCTATTGTAGGCCAGCGATGTAGGACATTTGGGTTCTGTTGGTTTCATTTTGGCCAGCCATATGGCTTGTCAGAATGCTGAAATAGAACAGGTAAACACATATAGCAAAACTGTTAGCAGCCAGCCGATGGCTTTGCTCTTACTGTGTTGCTCCACTGCTGTTTACATCAGGTCTATTTTACCTTGTGATGGGGCTTTTTGAGACATATGATTTAAATATGATGAAGAACTCAGAAAGCTTCCATCATGTTTGTTTCCCTGGGCTCAAATTAAAGGGCCAAAAAAAAAAACCCTTTCATATAAATATATAAAATTCCCATATTTACTTTGAATTTTCACTTGACTAACCCAAGTCAAGGTCCTGGTCCTGCCTAGCAGGAACTACATGTTGGATGTTTACACTAAAACAAAATATAACTGTCCACTCTTTCCACCACATGTCCCTCCCTTGCTGAATGATTGTTCCACTGAGCCTGCCAGTGGCTATGCAATGCATAGTGGCATTAGCCAATGGTGGAATCCCCTGGTGGCGTGTCTGGACTGGATCCCCTGTGAGGTTACACCACGTCGTCACTGCTTCTGCAAACATTACACCCTGCCACAAAGTCTTGCACATGTGTGGATTTTACTGTGTTAGCGAACAAGAAGAGAGTCAGTATAATCTGATGTCAACTGCCTACCTCACCTGCTTCCATTGCATTATTAATACAACACACAGAACATTGACCTTTTCCCCGATACTAAGAAGTAAAAAAAATAAATAAATAAAGGATGACAAAACATGTCTTCTTTGGCAAAGAAATTTAACTTAATTTTATTAAAATATTGAATAGACAAGTTCTCACCAAGTTCAAAAGAAAATGTTTAACCTCCTGAAAGAGACATGATAAACAAATACAAATTAGTTTCCAAATCATTTTAAATATTTAAGACAATTGCCAAATGTCCAGCTCCTGATAAGCTACCCATGGTAAGGACTGATAAGAATGTTTGTGTATCTACATATCAGTTCACTCAGAGCTATGAAGCCCATGTGTAGACATTTGAAACAACCATTGCTTTTGCTAATATGTGCAAATTAAATTTTTCTATTATCGTTCATGCTCGCTGTCTGACAGGCTATAATTCCTCCAGAATGACCCCCCCAAAAAAGACAATTAAAAGAAGTCAAAGACAAAAAAAAAAAAAAAAACACCAAAAAAGACAACAATTTCCCATTTCTACTATATTATCATTTAAGACGATGCAAAAATCAACTACTACTGTGCAACTAAATGGACTACATCCAACGGCTTTGTTTGTGACAACAACAGGAGGTGAATTGTGCGGGACCTTAGTCCAGGCTTTGTTTCCTCTTAAGGCATGTGAGCTTTAAAGGTCCTCTTCATCAGAAACCAGGGTGGCCAGATAGAAGGGTGTGCTTCACATCACAGAACCCAAATCAAGAGAGACACATCTCATGTTTCTCTCGAGCTTCCTTCAGTGTCCATTTATGGTTGTCATAGGCAGGTGTGCGTGCATGTATTTACAAATTTTACCAAATGCACTGCCACCGTGGAGCCTCTGCGTACTTCTTAATACGTGCAGCGATAAGCAAGGCACCACCTTGATGTATCTTATGCCAAGCCTCTTCATGTGTACATCCCACTGCAATCCATCCTCACTCACTTCCTTCCGTAACAAATCTCAGGTGCAATTCTCTCTGCACTTCCCTCTCTCCTCACACATTTTATTGATTAGCACTAGGCTAGGCTTATGTATGATTGCACGTACACTTTCAGGTCTATATTGGCATCTGCATGTAGAGAATTTGGGCGTACTGAGCATTTGGACTATTTTGGATATTTCAAAGAGGAGGAGGGAAAGTGTAAGGCGAGGAGGAGGGGCAGTGCTGTCTGAGCCTCTAGAAAACAGGCAGTCTGGTAGAGGTCAGAGTACAGGCATTGATATCCTCAGTGTGAGAGGCTCTGTGCAGGGACGGTTCTGAGGCACTGCGGTTTATCTTGGGGAGGGCATGCTGGAGAAGCTCAATGGAGGACAAGATCTAAAAGAAAATGCATAAAAAGAGATAAAAAAGTTAGTTAAAGAAAACATTCCTCAATCACTTTGAAGTCTACAATTAACAAGTGAGTAGTTCACCTGCGGGAAGAGCGGCCTCTCATCCTTAGACTTCTTGATGCAGTCGGCCACCAACCTTTTCATGGCTTTAGGGCAGTTCTTGTAGAGCTTACTGAGGTCTGGGGACAAATAGCCTCTTCCCACCATGAAGATAATCTGAGAGGAGGAAGCCACAGATGGCAGATTAGAGAGTGTGTAGAACTCTGATCACATCTGAAAACATTTTTGAGTTCAACTATTGATCCAAGTGACAGTACGACACACGATCAGTCCCAAATCAGCAGTCCACCTCTGAGATACTTTATAAATATTGCCAGTGAGTCGAAGGTGACGGGCATCTGAAACACTGGAGCTACTGTGAAGGCATGAGTGCATGACGCTGCAGAGATAAAGGATGATAGGAGTACTCTGTGTGCTTGCCAGGTCAGCTGAGTACAAAGTCATTCTACAGAATCAAGGAGAATCGGGGTACAACAGTGGATCATAACAGTACTTATGTGCACAGTTTGTAGAGCAACTTTAGCCTAAAGTACAGACACAGTAAGCTGAACTGAACACGAAGCCAGACCCAGAGGACGAAAAACCACAGACACACATATGCAACCCTTTTCTCACACACGAACAGGGTTGTGTTACGGGGTCTAAAATTAGGCCAGTGGCTCCAGGGTGCCTGCCTCTGTTCCATGGTGGGCCTTAGGCCAGCTCCACAACTCCCTTCAGACAGCAACCCAGTGTCTTTACACCACCTTCTGGCCTGGGCTCACAGCCTGACAGTGGGACCCAGGCGAGGACTACAGCTTAAACATGTATCTGGCTGTGAGGTTACACATGACCAATCTGTCTGTTCTACATGACCAAATCGAGGTAGTAAAAACAACCATAGGCGTTTTACAAGTTTATTTTGCTAAACAAAATCAATTACAGAGTGTGTGGAGGATAAAATGGGTGTGTCTCATTACAGCTGAATGTCACCTATATGTACCACAATACCACTGAACTACTGTCTCCTGACATATGGTATGACATATGTAAATGATGAGACTTTACCTGATCTCTGTTTGCTGTCTGAGAGTATGGGAGCTCTCCTGTCATGAGCTCAAAGAGAACAATTCCATAGGAATAGACATCAGACTGGAAGCTGTAGGGATTGTTATCCTGCATCCGGATAACCTCAGGAGCCTGCAGACAATACAGTTTCAGTTGCTTTATTTTGTCTGTTTCTTGTGTTTCACAACTCAAAAAGTGTCTCATAGTTGCCTTATTGCTTTAGTGAAATCAAAGCCGTGTTACTAACCATCCAGAGAATGGATCCAGAAGGCTGCTCCACCTGATGTGAACCGCTCCACCTGGCCTTCACCGTGGCAAGACCAAAGTCCCCAATTTTCACCGTTAGCCCTTCATGCAAGAAGATGTCTTCGCTGCTGTCAAGGAGCTAAAACACAGCTAAAACACACGGAGCAAACCCAGATCCTGACCAGGATTACAGTGCAATGAATGCTTTTATCTTTACATACACTGAAACAGCAGATAGAAAGGATACTGTTGGACTTCATGTCACGATGAATGATGTTCTTTGCATGCAGATAGCTAAAGGTGAGAAAAGAAAGTTAGATGACATCTCCGTTCTTTTTAAATTTAGTTTATCAGAAAAGCTCTTTAGGACTATTTTTTAGGACTTACTCCATGCCCTGAGCTGTCTGCCTTGCAATGTCTATGAGTTGGATTATCTTGAAGTTTGTCTCCAGGACGTGAAGATGTTTGTAGAGGCTGCTGCCCTCACACCACTGGGTCACTATGGCCAGGTTGTCCTTCGTCATGTAGCCCATGAACAACAGGATGTTGACATGTCGTGTTTTCCTGCAACCAGCGGCAGAGCGGAAGAGGAAATCACAAAAACAAAGATAAGATTTCCAATGAAGATGATTCTCCAAGAATTCAGCAATTTGCAACTGTCATAACAGCTGAAAAAACCCCATCTGTTAGCTTAAAAAATACTGTCTCCATGCAATTACTTACCTCAGGACTGCCACTTCATTTCTGAATGCCTGGAACTGCTCTGGTGTGGGGTCAATCACCTTTAAAATCTTCACTGCTACATCACCTGCAACAAAAGTACTCTGCTCAGTCGCCCTTGACCCATACAATCCACTGTAACTTCATATGAAAGGCAATGCTACTTGCATTCCGATAATTTTCTGTGTCAGGTAACTAATTTGAAAGAGTCTTTATATATGCATGTATGACAATGTGAAGGTGCTAGTTGTTACATCCCAAGTGCCCTGCCCCATGTGAAATGCATTCCTACCATGCCATTTCCCTTTGTAAACAGTTCCAAAGGAGCCTGAACCAATGCGGGAGCTCAGATACACCTCACTGGCCTCGATCTCCCAGTAGTAACTAGAGTCCCTCTTGTCCCGAGGCCTCTGGATAGAATAGAAATCAAAGAGATGCAACTGACGTGAGACACACAAGCTAAACATTACCAGTTATCATACGCCAGTATTCTGTTGTCTTCTGCTTGTGTAAAAATGTATACAGATAAAAGTAAAAGGTCATTTAAAATGTACTCTGAGTAAATATAACTGTGATACATTTTTATTAGGGGTGAACGATTTTGAAAAATATACTATAATATATGTAATTGTGATTATTTTGACTGATAGCAATTGCGATATGATTTGCCATATTAGAGGGAATGATACTGAGCAACTTATTAAACTGAGGGGCTTTGTACTAAGCAAAGATGTTTTCTTGGGTCTGTAGAATGTAATGTGTAGGCCACGACATGACACGGCAATATTTCATTTAAAATGGTATTTTGACACGCATTTCTCCTTTAACAAATAATGCGCCTCTTGCGATTTGACAACGGCAATAGGCCATATGGCTATTTTGATCGAATTTCAATGAAATGTTTAGTCCTTCAACAAAATGATCAACAATGACACCTTGGCAAGTGCAACATGAGGCTACAAAATGAGCCTGCCACTTAAAAAGCAGAATAAAGCTTCACCAAGGCATACAACATAAAGATGTATAGACAATATAAACTCCAGTGCAGTTATAGCTGACAAACACACACATTAAAGCAAAAAGAGCTTCCTTTTGTTCCATTTCACACAGTTTATCATGACTTCTCATGTGACTTCTTTACTTGATAACGGATGTGACTTCTAATGTAGCAACAATACTTAAGATAAGGACATTCTAAAATGACTACAAAAAAGTACAAGTAAACACACACAGACAACCGACTTTGTATCAGTAACGAGAGTAAATGTAATTTTGCTACTTCCGACCCTACATACAAGACAAGGCAAAGGACTTACAATTTTATTTTTCTCCTGAGTGTTGAAGGACGTGGCCCTCTCTCGCTGGGCAGGTGCAGGGGCTTTGGACTGGGACCAGCCTGTAGGGCTCTGGCTGGGGGAACTCCCCGCTTGAGGAGCACAGAGAGAAAGAGTAGGAAGCAATTCAGGAGGGAAATAATTTACTACATATATTACAGTAAATTCTATGTAGAGGACTACATAGTATGCCAGATGGGAAATGGGAACAATTTGGGAAACATCATTTGACTTTGTCCCAATTCTCCCCCTTCACGCTTTCCCTTGAATCAGACTCACCCTCCAAAATGAGAGCTATCAGGGGCAATGGTAAAATAATGGGACGGGACGTCACGTCACATCTGATAATGTACACATGGATGGAAGTTGCCAGTGGAACAGAAAAAATGTATAAAGATTGATTCTTTTTCGTTTAATGGCCTATCACATGCAGATTAGTCTTGCAATACCACTCTCTGCTGCTTAGCTATTTCCAGTGTCTAATGAATGTAATGGGTAGACCTCAATGTCAAATGCTGTGATGAGAAATATCCATTTTGGAGGGAGTTGGGGATGGCTAAACAGTCAGTTCACAAAGAAAGAGGTGTTCAAATTCAAACCTATGTTTTAAATGAATGCAAAATTACATGGGGAGATACAGTATGTGGTGAGGGTGAAGGGAGGATGTGTGACACAGCATAAAAGCACACAGCACGATGCTAACGAAATGCAGAGCCAGCACTTACCCGAGTCATGATCACGCATCGCATCCTAGAGAGACAAAAAAAAAAAACACAAAGAAAAACTTTTGTCAGCGTGTTTAAGCGGTAAACCACATGCTGTGCTGTCACTCAACACTAAGATGTGAATGCAGATAGTCTGTTTGCAATGCATGCCATTCACAGACAGCACACAGACACTCTGCTTTCTAACCTTTTCTGGACTCTCGGATGATGCCTCAACAAAAGACTGGGAGAAGTGCACAATACCTACTTTCCTCTTCAGCCAGAATCTATGGCACCAGGAGCTGGGGGAAGTATTCAGGCAGTCTAGCTACTCCCCAGCAGGGTACAATACAACAGGCCAGTGAGGACAGGAGGGAAAGGGACACAGTAAAAGAAAGTGAGGAAGAACAATGACAAGAGTGATGCCTAGGTTTCTACCTGGACAGAATATAGAGGAAATATTCTACAAAGGCTGCAAAACTAGTGAGCTGATTATGCAAGAACAATGGCAGAGAAAAAGCAGAAACTAGAACTGAACAGGGGGAAGTCAAGTGTAGCACATTTTAAATAGTCACTAAAAAAAGATGCCATCAGGGGAATAACACAAAAACAGGCTCAACCCCGTCCAGGTGGATTACGTAATGCAGGGGTAGATGAGGTAGAAAAAGGCAAGGTGAAGATAGTTGGAATGCCTGAGATGTACGTGAGAGGGCAAGATCAGTCTCAGGCAGGAGATATTTTAGGAGTGGCTTGAACCTGCAGGAGTACCCAAGGGGGGCCCAAGGGGGTGTGTAGTTACCTCAATCATGCTGCTGTCTACAGGGAGGGTAGCGCTGACCATGTGGACATTGGGCGTGGAAGTGGAGCGCTGCCTCTGGGAGAGACCGCCGCCTGTGGGTGGGTAGGGCGTGGTGTAGTTGAAGGCATGAGGGGTGGAATATCGGTGGGCTGAGCTGTGAAGGTGCACAAGGATCAAACATTAAGACAAAGCAGACATTGTTTGTGTACATCTTGTGTCACTGCTTCAAATGACACACACACACACACACACACACACACACACACACACACACACACGACATTTGGCAAAGCAAACAATGAATTCTGTGACTTCTTTAAAATCGGACTGCAGTGGGTGTGGTGGTTGGTGCAGGGGCTTTCTGGTTTCTTTTCTGTCCTTTTTGTCTCACTTTCCCCATTAAAGCATCATCTGCTTATGTTGTGCCATCAACAAACTGCACCCATACATGCAAAAACAATGAGAAGCACACTTTATGGTTAAACACACACATAAAAAAATATCACTGTGAGGAAGTAGTTATTGCTTTCTTTTTTTTTGTGGCCTCTCCCATATACCATTTTTTAATCCCCATATTTTGCCCTTGATGTTTGCCAATATCAGTATTGGCTCAGACAAAGAGTACAAAGATCACCAGTCAAATATGTTAATCTGCAAACAATCTAAATGTCAGTCTGACTTGATAAAATATTCAAAAACATCTGAACAAGAATACCAATCTTCACAGCCATGAACAAGAACAGTGCCCCGTGTCCATAAAAACAACTAAGCACCAGTTTTGAATTTAGTCAAAAAGTCTTGGTCCAACTCCTATTACTGGACTAGCAGCTGGTTAAAATGCAGTCAACGGAACTCCAGCTGAATGACGTATGTAAACAGAGACCATATTAAATCACATCTCATAACCATGCAGTGCACTCCTCGAGAACAATCCTGCTTTTGGCAATACAAAACCTTGTTTCAAAAGAGTATTTGAGATTGCTCTGCCTGGAACAACTTAATACTTTGTGAGTGCTAATTTGGCAGCTCATAGTGCTTTTTAACCATTTAAGTCCTCCTGAAACAACAGGCTCTTTTCACGTCTCTCGTTACATCAGCACTTGGACTGGTAAGCCCCTATAAAGCTGTGGACGTCATTAAAAACAGGATTTAATTCAATTCAGATTATGGTTCTTTACAAATTAACATAACCAACTGTGCTGCAGCCAACCATGACAAATAACAGAAAAAGACAATGGTAAAGGCTACCTAAACCTGCCAATGTATATTTATTCTCCACCACTATTTATAATATACTGATCTGACACCTCAATTCTATTGTCCAGTAACCCACTAAACAAACAAAAATAAAACAATTATTAGCTCTCCCTGCAGGACCCAACCATAAACTTAGTCCCACAACAATCCCTGGAAAGACATTACAGTGGGTGACACCTTCCAGTACTTCATAGGTATTAGCTCTGGACAAAACATCCAATTCAAACAACACAATATGGGCATTTGCAAATGCTGCTGTCAAATAATCAATAGTTCCCTGTGGATTTTGTGACCTCTGGTATCTATAGAGCCGTTTTTCTATGAGTGGGTCCCCACCCAAGCATGAGGACCCAATCTATGATGAGGATGCATGCACACACGTTCCTGCCAATGGTTTCACACTATTCCACGGATCTACAGGTGGCAGTAACAAACCAAGATATGCAGCAATGCACCAGCAAAGGCAGAGAAGAAGAAGAAGAACTGTGAGGCAGTAAACATGGATGTAAACTTTTTCTGGATTTGCCACTAATGATTATTTTCATTATCGATTTATCTGGCAATCATTTTCTCGATAAATCGATTCATTGTTTGGTCTATAAAATGTCAGGAAATGGTAAAAAAGAAAAAAAAAAAGAAAAGAACGTTGTTCAGTGTTTCCCAAAGTCCAAGAGGACGTCTTCAGACGTCTTTTTTTGTCCACAAACTAAAAGATATCCAGTTTATTGTTACAGAGAAGCAAAGAAATTACTCGGAATGATAATCCATTATCAAAATAGTTACAGACTAATCAAATAGTTAATTGATTAAACGACTAATCGTTGCAGCTCTAAAGGAAACACATTCAACAAGTGTATTAGGGCTCAAGGATACACACAGTGCACACTTAACTTTTGTTTGTTTAAAAAGAAACTTCACGGGGCATACTTAAAAAAGTAATTTCACTCCTCTTTTCTCTGGAGGCAGAAGACTCAATTCAGCAAAAGCATTTTCACTCTGTTATAGACATATAACACCCCACCCTAACAAGCTACAGTAGTGCAAACTTTGTATCCTGTGTACACATTAATTTGCTTCCTTTTCAAAATGTAGTCTTATTTGTACATGTAACAACTGCACCCTAGAATGGGAAGAATTTCATCTTGAGGACAATAACTAAACAGTTTAGGTGGAGTATCTAACTTTGCCTCACCTTGGAAACCGTGTTAAGGATTCTCTCATTCGCCGGGATGTGAGCGAGGGCAGTGATGGGGCACTGCTCTCACCAGGTGTTGGGCACAACCTGAGTAGAGAGAGAGAGAGTGATAGGGAGTGAATCATATACAGGGGGATGTGTGAGTGCTTTATCAAATAACAGCTGACTGCTACAGACTACAATGGCTGTCAGGTAAAATGGCTTATCTCTTTGCTGTAAATGATATGAATCTTTTAATGGTTACAGTCAGTAATGCAACCTGCATGCAAAATAACACTAACTTCTACTTTCAGTGTCGGTATGCAAAGCCATAAACATGAGCTTTGCAGAACCTGTTTTCCCAGTTTTATCTCAATAACACTATTTCTGAATCCTACCTCAGATTTGAAGTTTAATGATATATACTATAAGCTTCAGTACAGAGGATGGGTTTAGGATGGCAAGTTAAGTCTGTCAGTTATCTATAATAAATTATTCTTGATGTAATGATGAAGTATTGTTACAGTTAAGTATGTTACTTTACATGTTATGCTCCCATTTCAAGGTGAAGACACTTACAGGAGTTGTCTGATATTGCTCCAGTCCACACACATTGTGGGCACTTTGGTGCTACAATGCTCATGGAATTTGTATCCACACGTTTGGCAACGGAAACCATTCAAAAGAAACTTCTGGCAAATATCACAGAACGCTAGTTTTAGATATGTTTTCCGGACCTGAGAATGACAGAAAAGAAAAGTGTACATGTGTTTATTTAGCAGAGAGGAGATGTTGTACTGTGAGGACATCGTAAATGCTCCAGGTACTCACAAAATTATGGGTCGTCAAAGGAACATGATCTAAAACCTCCACCAGTAGCTCTTCCCCAATAAGCGAGGTGGAGTCAGTGTTCCAATCCATCCGGAATTTTTTACTGTTACAAAAAATGGACAAAAGGCTTTCCATCAGAGCAAGCAAAATAACAGCAGCACGTAAGAAAGTGATTTGTACTGAGCTCACCTCCTCTGCCCTGGGTGCAGCCTGAAGACGGCGCAGCACTGAGGCTGCAGACCTCGCACCTTTAATGCTTTAATCAGGCAACTTTGCAGAGTCATACCTGGTCGCACGTTCACCTGATAGACAAAAAAAGTATTAATTCCTCTGTTGTCGGCCAGGACGTAAGTAGCTCCACATGCCTTTAGGTAACTGTGTACCAATGCAATATTGCTGCAGCCTTATTGGAAGTTTCAATATCAGTATGCCAGCTTTCCCCTGGAGGAAAAATCTACTCACCACAGTGCGCTGTTGGTTTGGGAGGTAGACACGGATAGTGCTGCTCGTCTTAGAGTCGGGCATCTTGCTGTCATCTGAGGAGCGACGCTGGCAGGAAAAGCCCTGGACCATGGTTGGGGAAAGGCACGGGCCCTCAAATGCAGAATCCTTCATTCCGAAGCCGTTGCTCAGGGTCTTCCACGCTCCCTGGAGGTGCTCCATTAGTAAAGCCAAGTGCTTGCAATGGTCTGAAAAAAAGAGAAACAAAACATGCACAAACAGTATTAGAAGTCCAAATGCTTGAAAGCTCACATCAACAATGTATTACTTAATCAATATTGCATTAGTTCTCTTTCTCTTTGTAAGGATACGGGTGGTGTGCAGGCTCAGTGTCAAAGTGTAAAAGACTAGCAAGCAAAATGACAGAGGCAGAATGTAAATGTTTTTCACCATTAAGAAAGAAAAAAAAAAAAAGTACTGAGCTCCATTTTTGTCCATCAATCTTTTTTGAGGGTATTCAACTGTTTCCATTTATATTCTCTACCCAGAATCTATCATTGGAGTAACAAACACTCAGCAGAGAAGTGCCTTTAAAATATGTTTTGTTTTCTCTTTCCACTGAAAAAGCAGCTGTGGTTGCCTTGAATGCATGTCAGTGACAATGGTGAAAGCCAGGTGAAAAAGTAGCAAAATTAAGATCGATTTAGGTTCATTCATCGAGAACTTGTTTGACGTAATCTCTAATCTTAAGCATAAACGCAGCGCAATCAACCCTTTTGGTTGACGGCGTGATAAGGGCCATTTCGGGGTTGTGTCAGTATGTTAGTAGAAAGTGTGACAGGAAAAGTAAAGAGGACACGTACATTCTGACCTGTTTAGCGGTCCCATGTGCTTATTAAACTCTGGGCTCAGCCCTAAACTATATCAAAGTATAGCAGTACTCTTAAGAATACCACATTTTGTTTTGGCATAAAACTAACAATTGTCCTTTCCTTTTCATTTGAGAGGGAGCAGCAGAGCAATGTAGACAAACTAATCCACTCACACCAGGAGATTCTCATGCCACCACAGAGGTCAGTAGTGTTATTTACAGTATATGCTTTCAACAGACTCTTTCTTGTGCACAGTCAGGCAACAGACAACTAAAACACAACAGCTTGTAACACACAGTACAATATCACAATATCCACATACAGGGTCTAATTAAATAAAGAAATAGGGGAAAGAAATACTTAAAATATACAAGTAAAATCAAGAAAAACATAATTATTTGTCAACTAGGCAGGGGCGTGGAAAAAACCCCAAACTGAAGTTATTACAACTCAAGTTGGATCTACCCATCACATACAAATACGTTCCCTCTTCTGCTTTGTTTGAAATACAATAGGGGCTATATATAAATAGCCTATATAATATATATACAGAAGTTTCACTGGTCTCCATTTGCAGTGTGACCACTTTCACCCTGCAAGGATTCTAATTATCTCTCGTGTGTCTTATACAAAGACCTGTTAACACTGAAGAGATGATTTACTGAAGTTAGTGGTTTGCTGTCAGCAGACATACCAGTAAGTCAATAGTAAAGAAAAGCAACAAACTTGGAAGACTGTGGGTCTTCCACCATGCTGCATGAACTGTGTTCAAAACAAGTAACTGATCCATCCAGAAAAAAAAAAAAAAAAAAAAAAAAAGAGTTTCAACAGAAAGAAAGTGAAGTCCAGAAGAACTTTACTCCCTGTCTGCTTAGATCTGTTCTACAGAACAGGTCACTCCACATAACACAGTCAGCTTATGTTGCATCCACAAAAGAGTTTTTATGCGGCAAGACTGAAGTCACAAAAGTCATAAATGTAGGTGAGATTAATGTCAGCAGGTTAGCATATTTTGGGAGAGTTTGGTACAGAGACTCACCAAACTGCCTTTTGAACGCCTTCAAAGGAGTTCCAATTAAATCCAACTTCTTACTAAACACACTAGTCAAATAGCCTACTGAAATCCGTAAACGGCTTGCACAGTTAAAAAAGCTATAAGTAGCTACGTGTGTTTTTATAAGGCCCGGCAGATCCAGTTATTACTGTGAATTTGCACTGTAGGCCCTCAGAGGCGAAATATATCGTTAAACATCACTGCACAGCTCTATTCACCCTCCATTCAAATTTCACTTGTTCGAACGATGTAGGCTGTCTTTGTCATGTTCCCATACGGAGAAGCAGTTTAACAGCTGTAGCTGACCATTTCAAACATAATTCAAAGAATGGCAATGCTAGGAGACAGCCAGCCTGTGTATGCTTACCAAGAGAAGTTAGAAAAGTTCTGCTCCGCCATAACTTCAGGAAAAACTGGCGTCGGTGACATCATCATATTTGCAATGCATTCAAAGAAAAGGGAAAAAGTCGAAGTTGGTAAAGAGCCTGAAATTGTATCAAATTATCTTGGATCCTGTAAATGTAGCAATAATCTCAGACATGAAGGTCATAGGCGGGTGTCTTTTCCGAGCCGCCTGATATAACAGAGGGAAAGTTTTATCTCCCAGTCGTGGTAAAAGCGAAAAATTCCGTCGGACCCTCAAAGTGACACGACGAGGGATATTCTTTAAGTCCCGTGAAGCACTTTCAAATTAAAACTCCCACAAAGTTGCTCGGTAATGCCTTGCGTTTCAATCAATATTTACTTTGTTCGGGAGAAGGTGAAAATGATTCTGTTGGTGTCGTGCGTCTGTCTGACGCCAGTGATTGAAACAGGACCTTGCAGTCATAACAAGATTTACAAGCAAGCATCACTCACACTGCGCAACTATAGCACACACTTAAGCCCTCCCACTTTCATGATACCGTTGTTTCTACATAAAAAGAATCAACTGTTTGTTTTTAAAATGTTGGGTTCTTAATATATGCCCATATTTTACGTAGATAGGCCATAGTCCTATTCTGTAGCCCTCGTCGCTAATGAGCTCATACTGGCAAAAGTCAGTTTTTTAAAAGGCTAATGCGTATGATACATTATTATAGTTTTTATGCAAATGTATTAAAATATTAGTTGTAACAGTATCTTTTGAAAAGCAAAAAAAAAAAGTCCCACTACCGGTTTGGAGCAAAAGAGTAATGCATTATTAACTCAAAGTGCACCATCACCTGGAGACTTGGAGACAGTGCAAAGTTGGAGCCTTGGAAATTATTTCGAAGCCTACCTGATATGCATGACAGTCATGGTATATTTTACAAATCTGAAACAAAACGTTCCACCTAGAGTTAATTGTGAATTTCATTTTTGTTTTACCAATTGACATAAATGCATCCTTCTTTAGCTTATATGGATTTGAAATGTTTCAAAACAGGCTTAAATGTAAGCTTTTGTCAGCCAAGAACATGGCATATTCTTTACCAAACTGGCCCTGAAACAGTACCATTGTGAAACCTACCGTCTACACTCACCATGTGTTCACCATCGCTGTAGCATCCCGGTCTGGGTTCCCCTGTGGTAGGTACCCTAATCACAGATGGCTCATAGGTCCTTTTAGCAAGCGGAGCTTGACACCATCTGAGAATAAAACAGCTTCATCAACATCCTGGTCAATTTGTCTTCATGGGTTCAGCATAAACTGTTTCCAGAAAGCAGACAATCTTAGATAGGAATCTAAATCACAAACCCATGTTATATTCCTTGTTTGCAGCCAATTTAAATCCATCATCAACCCATTTAACTTTAGTATTTAGTTCTACTTTTCTGAAAGTGTAATTTTCTAAAAGATATTCCATCTGACAAATAACAGAAATGCCAAATACTGTTTCTGTGAAGATGAGGGCAGGGCTTTGTCATTGTGGAGCGTTTTAAGGTACTCCACCCTACATGCAACAGTACACCACTGTATTTCAGTTAGTGTGCTTATTGTGCTGATACATCTCTTAATGAAAATCAAAATTATGCACTGCAGATTGTGATATTTTCCCTGCGATGTATTAAAGCTTGTAAGCTGCAGAATGAAGACCACAGGAAATAATAATAGCTATCTCTGAGATTTACAACCAAAGCCACCTTAAGACTGAGATGAATGCATCTTTCCCACTTATTGATCTGACTGGGCACTCAAGCCAGTTAGGGGAGATGGTTGCAGCTCCCATGGATTGTTGTCTCTTGTATTCAAAATATGATGCAATCAGGACTCGTTAAAAAGGATTCGCATCAAGGTTGTACAATAATATGTTTGTGAAATCATCTGTCTGAAACATATCATTGTTTGATTGTTTTGATAATAGATCAATATTTACACTCTCATTCCAACTTCAGAGTCTTTGTTTTTAGGTATGTTTAATTAGTTTATTTTGGGACATTCACAAACAAACTGAGTAACCTATAAGTATACCTCTCATTTATTATTTGAAGACTGTTCTCATCATCAGTGATTTTGGCCTTTTAATTGAAAATATTTTTTGATAATTGTGATGAGTCAAAGATTCTGATGTGCTAGTTTTTACACACTGAGAACTAACTTTTTTACTTCAAATTGATAGAACCATTTTCACCTGTAAGATGCAGACTAGACATCTTACAAGTTATTGCACTGATGCTATAAACGAAGCTGCTTCTTAGACATGTCTTTGACACTACAGTTGCTTTAATTAAATAAAACTCTAGATATATCAGGAATGTTAGCTGAAAGTGGTTACTGAAAAAAATGAGAGGTCTGTGTAAAGCCTTAGCACACAATATCATATGAGTAGGCTGTTGAAATTGCTCACTGAAACCTACACCTTTATATGCAGATTTATCTCAAGCAATTAAAAATAGTTTATTTAAAAAGTTATAATATGGGAAAAGTCTGCATTTCTATACTATCTATCTTGTGGCTCTAATATATCCTATTTTTTCTTAATGCTGTTTTTGTTATTATGTAATAATATTATTTTTCATATTAGGAATAATACCAGTTTTGGTATAAGTATATTGTAATTATTACAGCTCTAACATCCCCTAATGTTTGTAAATTTAAGATATTTTTAATGTTGAAAACGAAGTGGGTAAAATATGGCAAGTCAGTTTAGGGAAAAAGCACCATTCTGTGTCCATGATTGGCTGATTCATAGAGGCGGTGTCCGGACATCCTACTGTTTGATTGGTGGCTTGTAAAGTATGTAGCCAATGACTGTGCAGGTTTTCGCTGGATACTGTGAATGACAATTCAGGAACTCCTGTTCACACCGCATGTAGCGCAAAGAAGGAGGCGTAAACACTGACACAGCTAGGTAGCCAGCGAGGTAAGCAATAAAACAGCACTAAAATCAGTTGAACCAGTAGACGTTGTATATATGTATACATTGAAACCATGATGTGTTAAAAGTTATAATACCGGAAAATTTGGCGTTTGGTGGGTTTTCTTCGTAAAAACGCATTGGTTTGGTTTTACTAACGGGAGCATCGGGTTCTCTGTCCGGCCTGCTAACATTAGCTCCTCGCAACGACTTTGGCGTGTGCGCCCTGCGCGGGAAATTTTGTTTTTATGGTATATTCTCTTTAATACCCATCAGAAAGCATTTAATGTAAACCAATATAGCTGTGAGTGTCGGATCGACACGTTCTTACTGGAGAAAGATGACTGATCGTCGACTGAACCGTGCTTCTTAGTCGTGATCGTGAGGTGGTGTGCTAGCGTGTGCTAGCCAGCAGCACTAGTGTCTCGCGAGTACGCAGAAAAATCAACGTGACTAGGCCAACGTTAGCGTATCTTCAACCTTTGGCATTTGATTCTGTTTTTCCCCCGAGCGATCAAACAGTTTACTTTACTTATTTGAGATATATGGTGCGTAGATGAGAAACGAACCGGGTTATCTCAAAGGTTGGTAGACCACGGGCTTGCTATTTATGCAGATGTTAAAATCAACATAACACGATGTGACGTGCCTTCCCCATGGAGCTAGCTTTCCAAGTTAGCATACAACCCACGGCGTGCTTTCATGGCCGTTTCTGCAGTAGTGAAAGACGTGTAGCAATAAGCTATTTTGGACTAAATTATCCAAGATAGACTAAACTCAGCTGTCAGTACTTCAGTGGAAACGAGCGCTCATGGAGCGACTGGGAAAAAACATTAAGTTATTTCACTACGGTAACTATTTAGTGAAGCAATATTATGTAAGATAACGTAGAAGTTGAGGCCCAAATGGCATTTGGATGACCATAACAAGAAAGAGAAGCAACAATTTGGCCGTAAAAATCTTATAAAAAAGGTGATTTAAATCCACGTGCGTCGTTTTTTATTTTTCTATCTCGACTTTTGGGTACTACTTGCAAAGAGCTTGATTACTCATTAACTCACATTCTCCCTGACTTGATGTCTTTAGCATCGTCAGCAAACAGAAGGGTGGCCTATGGCGATCACACATCGTGTAAGTTAGCTAAGTAGGTAGTTGTAGTCTGGTGGCCAATTATGATAGAGCTGGAAAATGACCCCATTGTTTGATAGTAGATTAGATCCCCTGGTAGTCATTATGCTAGACTGACTCTTGCAGCAGTGGTGTGTGAGTTGTCTACTGTTATTTTACTCGCACTCAGAATTGCTAGTTATTGTAATGTCATACAAAGTTTTCTAAAATGGTTTTCTCATGGTATTAATTTGAGAGAGATTTTGACTTTGAGTTGCTTTTGACAATTATGCACAAACATGGTTTATTATGTCCATGATCAGGTCATTTTTGATGACAGCTTGACAAATAGCGTAATATATGTGTGGTAGTGCAAAAAGCCAAAGCGCATTAAGCCAGCAAGTGTTTGTAAGCAGTCTAAATAGTTAGCTACAGGAGGCAAGAGTAATAATGTAATGCTTTTAGGTTTTAACATCATACTAAGCAGCTTACATGTTCCGCGAGAGGTCGCTTTCAAGGCCTCATTTGAGACAGAATGTAGAAAATGAAATGTGTATAAACTAGCTTCCATATCATCTCAATAATTGCTATTGACTGACATAACTAAAATCGTAGCAGTCAAATTTGCCACCAATAAAATGCCATGTTCAGAATGTCGCTGAGTGCGTCATAGAAGTTGGCCTATTAGTGTCAAAAGTTGAATTTGCTCAGCACAAAACCTAGTTGAAAATCAAGATGGTGCATGCCAACATAATATCCACACTCTTCATTAAAAACAATTGTCTTCTTTTGTGTGTTTTTTGTGAAAGTCCGGCAAGATGGATGGCTGAAAGACACAGCTAATGTGAGCCAAGTGTAGATGGTGTGCAAGTTCAGTAGTGCACGTAAAGATTTTATATTGAAACAAATTGTGTTTACTGATATGTGTTGTGTTTGTGTTTTTTTTTGTTTTTTTTTTTAAACCTAGGTAATGGACTCGAGCAGCAACAGTGAGTGCTTTGGATGTGGCCGCTCCGGGCATTGGGTCAAGAATTGTCCTAATGCCAGCGGGACACGTGGACGCGGCAGGGGTCGGGGACGAGGCAAGGGTACTATATAATATTCAGGCCACACCCAGTATAGGATAATTATTACAGTAACCTCAGTCACATGTTTATTGGTTTATTTTTTCTTTTACTGCACTTTACATATGGTATTCACGTGTGGCTGTACTGTGGGGTTTGGAACATTTCATTTGAGGAGAAACACTTAGTTGAGGCTGTCAATTAAAGCTTTATAGTCTTTTCATTTTTGCGTACTAATCTGTCTGTCATTACAGAACTGTTCTGTTATCGTTGTGGAGACCAAGGACACATGGCCAGGGATTGTGACCAAACTGAGGATGGTGTGCATTGCAGTTCTATTTCTTCTATTTCAGTTCTAGTTAGTTGGTGTGAAGTGGGTATTTTCTTACAGCACAATTACAGAATTACATACATTTTGATTTTCCTGGTACACATAACAGTATAAGATTTAACATTTATTTGTAACTTGTCTTGACAGTTCACAGTGATACATTTTTAACAAACTGTTTCTTTTGATATTTTTTGGGCTGTTCAGCGTGCTACAACTGCCACAGGAGTGGCCACATTTCCCGGGACTGCAAGGAGCCCAAAAAGGAGAGAGAGCAGCTGTGCTACACCTGTGGCAAAGCTGGCCACATGGCCCGTGACTGTGATCACGCCAATGAGCAGAAGTGCTACTCCTGCGGTGGGTTTGGTCACATCCAGAAGCTTTGTGATAAGGTGAAATGTTACAGGTGAGTGTTGCCTTTTAGAAAGTTTTGGAAATTATGCCTCCTCCTTTTTTTTTTTTTTTTTGTTAAAGTTATTTATTGTTTCTCACTCCCACCATGTCTCCCCTAGGTGTGGCGACATTGGTCACGTTGCTGTGCGTTGCAGTAAAGCCAGCGAGACTAACTGCTACAACTGTGGAAAGGCAGGCCACCTGGCAAAAGACTGCACCATTGAAGGCACCGCATAATCGGTGCCCTCTGTTGCCCCTCCTTTTTTCAGATTGATGGTTGGTTGTATTATTTTCTCTGAATCCTCTTCACTGGCCAAAGGTTGGCTAACAGAGGCTAGTCCCAGGCCAGTGAGCCTCTCGACATGTAATACTATGAAAGGGGTGAAAAAAAATCTTTCTGCATTCAATACAAAAATGTTTTAGTTTGGTAGCGGTGTTATGTATAATGCTTTGTTAAAGAACCCCCTTTCCAAGCCACTGGTGATCAGAGATGAATAAATGGGACGAAACGTGTGGGAATCTATAGGACCTCTGAGCTTGTGGAAGTGAGCCTCAGTAAAATGAGATAGAAGAAGGGAGTAAATGGAAACCGAACTTCCATGTATGGTTATTTTGGTTTGTTTTAGTGGGATACGAGTTGGCCAAGAGAGTATGACATGGAAACCGTTCATAACATGATGCATTTCAGCCCTACAAGCAGCTAAGTGGGCTATAACAAACTACATGTTATTATTGCTAAGATATTAAAAAAAAAATTGGAGGTATTAAAAGAAAAAAATGTTCTTTTATAGAAATCTGTTTACAATTTAAATATCACTTGGTAGTCCAAGGTAGACTTTTCCTTTAAAATGGCTTTGGAATTTTTCTTTTTTTTTTTTTTTTACCTTGGCAAAATTTAACATCAAGAACAGTTGTCAGAACAGCAGAATTAGGAGTTATTTGGGAATGAAAAATGTTTTCACAGAAATCAAAATGTTATTTTTGTACAATATCACTTAGACTACTGTATAAATACCATTTGCTTGTACTCAGTTTTTAAGTCGGAAGGAAAGTGCAACTGAAGTCCTAGAAAATAGAAATGTAATTTTAAACTATCAATAAAGCTGGAGGAGCACGGGGAGGACTTCTTGTCTGATTTTAGTGGCTTCGTACATACCAAACTTTAAATGCTTGTTTCAAGATGGAAACCCCCCTTTTTTTAGATGTTATCCCTTCTCAAGTCATCTGCCAGTCTTGTAAAAGAAGTTAAACTGATAAAGCTGATCTGCTTAACTCATGAGTTGATCATTTACATCTTCAAAGAAGCTCAAATACAACATTATTTGCTGGGTAAACACTCAGACCTAATATGTAGGTTAACGGTACACAAAGCAGACCATTGTTTATGCCGCAAACATTTTCTCCTCTTACCTCATTAACTGCACCTTGACAAAACATAATGCAGCATATTCGACCACATTTCGCCTGAACTATGTGCTTCCGTTATGTTCGTGCAACCTCTTTTTCTTTGTGGGGGTGGGGAGCTTTCGCCTACAGAGCATGTTGGGTAAAAATGGAAAGGGGATTCTGCTGTCTCTAGCAACGGGTCAGATTTCTCTATCAAATTCCTTTTGGTTCCTTGTTGCAAAGTTAGGTACCCTGAAGCACATCTAGGAAAATGAGTGCAGACTGCTGCATGTGACGCCGGTGGGTCAACCCAATAAGGTTTATGTTTATGAAGGCGAGGAGCTAAAATGGAGAATTAAATCTTACGGTCCATCAGTATCCATGTTGTGCTTTGTGCTGCAAATAAATGACCCACCGTGTAATATAAGTATATTTATATAAAATTGCGATGATCACAAACTCTATAGCTGTAATGGTGAGCAATGAGCTTGTGCGTTTTGCTGCAGCGCTGTCCCGTGTTTCATGGAAGGCGCTTGTGCGTGGAAGAAATGGTAAACTCCACCTCGGTGTCTAAAATGGCAGCGGGAGTTGCAGTGCAGATGCTGCTCCACAGCTCCTTCCGGCCAGAGATGCAGCAAGAGACCCGCCTCCTCCTCATATGTCGTCATCGAGTGTCGCCCAGTCAAATTATAGGCGAGGAAATATCAGGGGGGAAAAAAAACAAAACGACCGGCCGGAGCGAGCCGGCTCGTGCTTTAGTGCGGGGTTTGCCTTGACTATTTTTCTTCTCGTTTTAACCCTGTGATAAGTAAAGGAGATGAGGGGACTCCTGTCGTTTTACCGGGGCCTGCACACCCTGAGTAACCGTCAAGCCAGACGAAAAGCTGGGATTGTCGGTTCTCGGTGCGGGTTTTGCGGAACTCAGTCTAATAGCAAGGTACGGTTCGAGCTGTTGCTGCGCCTTGGGTCAGGCAACAATGCGTTGTTGGTCATAGGCAATATTTTGTGACTGGTCCAGATTTTTTTTTCTTCTTAACAATGTATCACATCGACGTTGCATACAGTGTTGCATGCAACTTTGTCAGATGTGGATGCGCAGGCATGGATGAAACAACAGGGGATCTGACATCAGGGATAACAGCAGATGTAGCTTACTGTTTATTTTCCTCCCCCCATGAGAAAAACAATCGCTGATACTCTTCCTAGATTGTTTTTCAGGCCCAAGTAACAGAAAAAAAACACAGGAAAAGCACAAAATGACCTTTTATATGCTTAGATAGCTGTAGGATAATTTGTAATATGCTAAAAATATAACGAAATACCCCCATGTACTGCTGTGTCACCATATATTTCCAACTATGGATTCACAGTGGCTGACATATGTTAAAAAAAAAGAGTAGAAGGCCCTTATTCTGTCATACTGTAGAGTCAGGAAATCACAACTGTGTTATTATACATCATCATGTGTGGAAACAATATTCACAGACATTATACTAAAAAGTCATTTCAAGTTAATATGGCAAATTGTAATTCCCCTTCTGTAGAAATTAAGCCTTTGAATATGCGTTGGCTCATGTTTCATTATCAGCCACATCAAAGTCCAGTAGGTATTTATTTAATCACCATTTCACCTCAGTTTTGATCATTTTAACCAGGCATGTCACATATTAGCCACTCTCTTTTATCCACGCTGTGTTTTTAGTTTTCTACTTTAAAAAAGAAAACAACAACCTCCACTTCTTGCCCACAGTTTTAGCTGATTAACCTGCGTTTGTCCTTCCCTTCAACAGCCACAGCCGAGCTTTGGGCTGCTGTTGGACATTGATGGCGTGCTTGTCCGGGGAAGGATGCCAATCCCTGCTGCAAAGAAGGCGTTTGAGAAGTTGGTCGACTCTCAGGGACAATTTGTGGTTCCAGTGGTTTTTGTCACAAATGCAGGGAATTGCCTCCGACAAACAAAAGCAGACCAGCTCTCTCACATCCTGGGAGTACCTGTAAGTTGTTTCAAGCTGTTGAAAAAATTGGCGTCATGACTGTTCTTGATGGAATATAAAGTATTCAGACACAAAACATGTACTTTTATTTTTTTTTATTCATCTGCTGTCCTGTCACCTCTGCTGTTAACCCCTTCTAACACTTGATTTCCAGATTACACAAGATCAAGTCATCATGTCCCATAGTCCCCTGAGGATGTTTAAGAAGTTTCATGACAAATGTGTGCTGGTGTCAGGACAGGGACCAGTCCTGGAGATTGCTAAAAAGTATCCTGGAAACTTGCTTTGTTATGTTTTCTGCTCATGATCCATTTAAATTAGGTTTGCATAACACTCTCCACTTGTCCTTAACACACCATCTTTAGTGTGGGCTTTACGAATGTTGTCAGCATTGATATGCTGAGGGAATCATTCCCATTGCTGGACATGGTGGATCACAACAGGAGACCCAAACTACCGGTGAGACATTGAATTCTGGTGCAGAGATTAGGTGTCAGTTACAGAAACATCAAACTGTTCTTTAGTCTTATATAACAGCACACATTTAGTTTCTCTTATTTCATTTCAGTCCAACCCTCTTGGCAAGCTTCCTAAGGTTGAAGGTAAGAACATGTACCTCTTATTTCATCTCCAAAGTTTATCAGCTGTAGACTAATAGTTACTCACTGGCATCTGCAGATTTTTGAGATCACATAGATTTCATGTTAATCTCCTAATTCCACACACAGCTGTGATTCTGTTCGGGGAGCCAATTCGATGGGAGACCAACCTGCAGCTAATAACTGACGTTTTGTTGACCAACGGTAACCTCAGCAGTGCTCACCAAACCCAAAACACACCTCACCTCCCCCTGCTGGCCTGCAACATGGACCTCATGTGGATGGCTGAGGCACATTCCCCGCGGTAAAGTTTTAAAATCATTGGCAACTGAAGCACAGTCTTAAGAAACTGCCAAATGTAAATGTGTCCCTTTGTATTCCACTGTTTTATTTTGTCTCAGGTTTGGGCACGGGACATTTCTTGTGTGCCTAGAGAACATCTATAAGAAGATAACCGGCAAAGATCTGAAATATGATGCTCTCATGGGAAAACCCAGTGAGCTGACCTACCATTTTGCGGAGTACCTTATCAGAAGCCAGGCCACGGAAAGGCAATGGAATCTTCCCATCACTTCCCTTTATGCTATAGGGTGAGACATCAAGTTTATTGCAAATGTAGTGGACTAAACTAAGGAAGTGGTGAGACTTGCATTTTTGAGACAGTCTGATGACAATATAGATGCAAGTAATGAAAAGAGCCATAGAGCAGGAACATCTACTGCATACTAAAACTGAGTTAACCCGGCCTGGCTTTTATTTGCCACTTAAGGAAAGTGCATGACTCACATTTCAAGTCGACTGAGGCTATGCTCAATAATCTGGTAAGAAACATCATATGAAAATACAGGACTCACCCTCACTCAGAACTGCCTGCAACTGCGTTAGTGAACATATCACACCTTCCCACCTCAGCTTTTTTGTCACGATTGTTGCCGTTGCTTGTGAGACAGCACTATGCGATTGCTTAAATTGCTCCTTAGTTGGTGGATACAGGAATGGAGTAGCAGAAAATAAACACATTCTTGCACATCAGTATCTAGGCTAGCTTTGTGCCCACTGCCCGAGCCACTGAGTAATCACTTCCCCTTCTGTGCTCTTAGGGATAACCTTATGACGGACATCTACGGTGCCAATCTATACAACTGTTACCTGAAGGAGAGAGTTGCGAGAAAGAACCCCAAAGCTGTTGCTAAGATGGTGGCCGCCACGGGGTCCACCACTGCGTTGCCCCAGGAGGACGAGATCGACAACCTGTGGGAGAGCGAGCTGGCGCTGCCCTCTGCCACTTCCTGTAAGTCCGTCCTAGTCTGCACAGGTGTCTACAACCCTAATGCAGAGGTGCCATCTGATGCAAATCACTGCATCAAAGAGACTGTGTTCCACGGGCACCGGGACTTCAGATTCGACCCTGCGCTAGTGGAGCCGGGCCACATTGTACAGGATGTGGCAGAAGCTGTTGACCTCATCTTTGAGCAGGAGAAGTTTATGCCCTAGTAGAGCTTTGAGCCAACAGGTTTTGTGTGACCACGGAGGACGTAGTTGTTGGGTGGGGGTAGGGTTTGGGGAGCATTTAACTGGGTATACCACTTAATGTATAAACCTGTATGAGCCTAACACTGTGGACATTGTTTAACCACCTGACAGGGCATTGACAAAGTAAGGGTCATCTTCTAAACTTTTAACGTTGAGACAAACTTTAGAGAAAAAAAAATCTATTTTTTGTTGTTGTTGTTTTTGTGGTAGTCTTTAATTACCTGTTCTTGAACTGCCTTATTTGACCCTACTAAGTATTTTTTTAGATGACAGTAATGTTTTAGATAATTACAAATCCTGAAACCATCCTATATTTATTACAAGAATTTATCAGTGTTTCTAAGAAGCCTATCCATATAACATTTGACCTTTATTCTCAAGATGACTTTTTATTATTTGCATTTTTAGCCATTTGTTTACCAATTTATCTTGGACAATCTATGCATGAATATGTGAGTAATGCTTGTGCTGTAAAAACAACTGTTTGATGTGCAATATTGTCCTGTAATAGTATTGTCCGTCTGCATTTTTGGCTAGTTGTGAGAGCCTTGACCATTATTTGCACAGATCATCTTTGTTAAATATTACCATATCTTCACGCCATAATCTGTTTGCTATGATGTACAAATTCATTTTTATGCTTTAAATTTTTAATTCCAGAAGCAAAAGCTAACTAGACATTAATTTAGCTGCAAGTACAATGTCAATCAAAAGCTTTTACTGCCCCAAATTTGACCATTTGTCGTAATTCACTCATTGTAAATAGTATTGTAACTTAAGACAATATAAGGAATAGTTACACACGTTTGCAAACTGTCTGTGTGATTTTTCAACCAATAACATTCCACCTGTAACAGCATAGTGTAGATCTTTCTTATTAAGTTATGTCTATCTGCTTTTAAACATAAATCCTCAACCAGCTCAGTCATAAGAGTCCTGTAGGATCAGTTGTAAGATAAATATATAGAATGCATAGACTGATGAGTATCTAGGAATTTCCAATTAGGTCTCAGTAATTTCCACTACAATTACAAGCCAAAATAGTTTTAAATACTCTTACATGTTCTGTTAAATTACCTATAATGAGCACATGTATTGAGCTTTATCCAAAAAATGTTGAAATAGTGTATGTTAAGATTTGCAGCGTACAGCAAAAGACACCTTTCAATTGGCTCATATATTTATCTTACATGCCTAAATGAGGCACATTTACCTGAATAAAATCAGGTTACATTGTTACAGTTACCCAGACATCCTCTCTGTAGTGGTTTAGCATAAAAACGACTTTAGGACAAAAATATCCCATTAAGAAATCTGTCATGCTGCCTTGTCTCTGCCCTCAACTCAATTTGTCACTTGTAGTGTTTTTGTAATTTCACTTACAGAGGTCCCTCAGGTAGCCTTTATCTTTATATTGTGCTTCCTGTGCAACACATCCAGTACTTGTGGCAGTAGCTCCATGTTGATAAGTGGCTTTTCTAGATCCTCCGTACAAGTGAGAGAATCAGAGTCAGGGCTCACATCTGACAGCGCAATGTCCAGCCTCCTCCTGTGCTTAGGCTTCAGGGAGCGCAAAGAGTCTGCCTCAAAGCCTGAATGTCTCTCAAGTATGTACAGAGTGAAGGTGGATATTTTGGCTAGTCTCAAGCTCCACAGAAGCAGAACAATTAGGCAGCATAGCACCACCCCCACCACAATGTTGTAAGTCCCATCAGTACAGCTTGCTGGCGTACAGGAAGAAAAGTAGTCATCACTGAGATCCGAGATGGCTTTCTGAGCCACAGAGCTTGGACTGGCACAGGTGGGTTCCTTTGAGACAATAGCCCTGTTCTTCAGCAGCCAGTTCCTCAGGTATCGGATCCTACAGTCACAGTGGAAGGGGTTCCCAGATAGTGAGACCTTTTTCAGATCCACCAATCTGTCAAACAGGCCAGGATACACTGAGGTGAGCCGGTTGTCCTGCAGATGGAGCTCTGTGGTGTCTGAGGGTAGATGAGGCAGCTCAATGAGGTTTATAGTGCTGCAGTTGACCCTCAAACCAGCAGGCAGGAGGGCTGATAACAGGCAGGGTTGGCCAGTAATGCGGGCACTTGATGTGGCCAAGAAAAGGAAGACAGCTAAGCTTAAACCAGAGAACATCCTGCAGGATCAGGAGAAGGTTATTCCCTATTTGCACTGTAATTTCCAGTTTGCATAATGATAGGAACAGTGAGGATGCTTTAGATGATGCTAACAGTGCAGCAAGTTGTTATATTGGAGTGCTCTAAAACCATGCATCGTCCTTAAAGCTGTGTATTAGGACAAGATTTGTTTATGCCAAAAGTGAATACACCAATGAAGTGAATTAAATGTCCCTGTGCATCCTTAAGCTGTAATAAAGAAAAGTATTCAGATATAACCAAATGACAAAGTGAATGTACCCCCCCCCCCCCTATTTTTTTAATTAAAAAGGAATACAGACCTTTTAGAGTCAAACCAACTTGGAAGTTGCTTTTTGTGGTGCCAGTCATCCTTAAAATCTCATTATATAGTCATACAGTCTAAGTTTAGGAGTATTTCCAAATTGCTCCTGGACTCAAGGTCTCCCTTTTTTGTAACTGACATGTTATTAAACGCAGAATAATCGCACACCCAATACAGATCGACGTCAGTGTGAGGAACGCACCAATGACTGCTCAGTTATGGTGCGTTTGACATGAAGGAAATTCATCTGCTTAATAGAGATAAGACTTATCTGTTAGAAACAGTGGTGGATGCCATCTGAAGCTCTCCCACACTGTGTTTACTGCAGACATCCACTGCGGTGCTCAGGGCACAGGGCGCACTTTACTGCAGAATACCGCTGGGAGTATGTACAGCTTTATGTGGATATTGAATTTACCCATGAGATATTTTGAAAGACAAATACTGGATGAGCTTGAGGTCAGAGAGAACATGTTTCTTAATGGAAATTCTGAGCTGCAAAGCAGAATGGACATATTGTAGCTGAATAGCAAAGCACTGGTTGATCCTATGAAGGGTGATGTAGCAGGTACACCTTTCACCCATAGATGGTGTAATAGCACAGATTTTCAATGTCATTTTTATGGCACTTTAATTTTTTGCCCTCTAGTGGAAATACTGCAACACTAGTGGATAGTATTGTTGGAGCCTGGAAGTGGAAGATATGAGAGCCTAAAGATAAGGCACTAATGTGAAATGCATTATGGGGGGAAAAAAAAGTTTCATTTCTGTTTGATTCACATGGACAGCTGACTCAGTGCTCAATAGGACAAAGCACTTTGTACACACTGGAGAGGGAAAAACAACACATGCGTACCATAAGTCATATATTCGTTTATTTTGCGTTCTCAACATTGTCACAGTTGAAGTTTTACAATAACTGGGGTCTTACTGACTCACTACTCACTGTACAAACAGAATGCACATATAAATGAGGCCATTCATGTGTTTTCCTTTTTTTCAAAAACGTGTCTCACTCCAGACTGAACAGCTTGCAGCAGGATGTTTGTGTGTACAGTATTTATATGTGTGTGTGTGTTTGTGTGTGGTGGGGGGTGGAGGGTTTTGTGTGCAAAAAGAGGATGGAGGCTGGATGTAAATGGCAGCAAACTTTCTAACAGTCTGTTTTTGAAGTCCACAGCAAATGTGAGTTCACAACAGGAGGCAGAGACAGTCGATATGTTCATATATCACCCCTCTAATCCATCTATGAGGTGATGTATATACATCCTGATCTTAACTGCAGATATCAGAATAGAGTACTGATCATATACACATTATGTACAGCTCCTTTAACCTCCGTCTTGGTCCCTTTACATCTTCATAAAGATAAGCCCTCCTTCCAAGCAGTTCATCAGTTTGCACACCAAAATCCCATATTTACATGACGAGAGCCCTCAGCAACGGAAGTGCAATGATCTTTATGTTTGTAATTTACACAATGGCTTTGTTGATGAAATGCATGCTGAACTTCAATAACTACTAACCTAATGTGGAACGACAAGAACACATCAACATCAGGAAATTCCAAACAAATCTAAACCAAAAGAGAAGACAAAATTTATAGGCTGAATGTTTTTTCCCCATCAGCTCACAGTGAATAGGACACATGATGATCCATGCAGTGCATCGTTGGGGTACTTTCTCACATAGAATGACTGTAAGACATTTGAAGCACTACAACACACACCAAAATAAACAGGTTCAGACAAAACTATGAAATCAATGGAAAGACATTCAACTGATCATTAAAGTCCCATATGTGATATGTCTGTCATCCGAACTTTCTTCTTCATGAGATACGTGCGAGAGTAAGCCTGACTTATGGCAATGGTTTTCTTTGTGAATGTTAAAATACATTTACAACCTGAATATTGGAACAAACAGTTTACTGTCACTAATTTACACACTAGAATAGACTCTTATTTGTAGAATGTAGAAAGTTATTCTTTACATATACCCAGTTCCTTTGTTCAGTTTGCATTTTGTATATTATAATTGCATTTCCTGAAAAAATGAAAGTGTTCTTTCATATGTGCTTATCCAGCAAAATATTTCTGTTCAGCCCAAAGAGAAGCATATTCCTTTTATTAAAATATATACACACATTCCTCTTTCCACCGTGAACTGTGTAAGTAAGCATTTATATATTCTTAAATGAAAAAAGTTTTTTTTTGTCACCTGAATCTCGTCCTGGACAACAGACTTCCACTTTCAGTACAAGTCTGCATTTTCTGAACATGATTGCACTTAAACTTGCTATGGTAACACTGATTTTGTTATACAATGTGCAGAGGATAGCCTCACATTAATAACATTACATGCAAAAATCACTTACTAGACATTCCACTGAACTCCAAGTCTGTACCTCTCATTAGACCACGAGGACAGCCACACATTAATTTACTGAGAAAGACTCTTGACAGGGGTCAAAAACAAAAATAAATAAATAATGACGCAACATGAAAAACGCACAAATTTGAGGGATAACCTTGTTCTTCATGTACAAAATCAGTACAAAGGTATTGCACATATGATAGAAAAAAGATGAAAAAAATACTTTACTATGTAAGAACCGATTTTATTCACTCACCACACCTTGTTGGTGAATTAAAAAAAAACAAACATACTAAACAAGGTAAAGGAAGGTTTCAAAAGTGTTTCCGTTTTTGATTTTAAGAGTCAAGGGAGCAGCTGTCGCATATTTTAAAGGCAACAGACTTCGCATGTTCAACGCGTTCTGCGGGTCCGTATGTAACATGAACTGAGCCTCCCAAGTGCATTTAAAATGTCTTTTACAGTTTAAGCAGCCACAGTATGAGTAGTAAACTGAGATTAAAACAACCAACCAGCCCGGTTTATCATTTGTAAGAGTTGACAGGAAAAGTCTGCTTTGAGGCTTCAGCTGTGACAGCACAGCGTTTTGAGGCCCATATGCAACAGCTGCCGTCCAGAGGCTCCTTCTGATCCATTTGAAAGGCAAAAATTCCAGAATAGATTATAGGCCTGGACTGAATGGGAGTTCACTCCTTTCTAATATACATCCTGTTACCACAGAGTCAGTATAATACTGATAGAATTCATTTTTGCTGATAATAATAATTGTAAGTATAATCTTACAAATAACTTTACGCACAATATACTGTACATGAAGTCTTGACTAAATAGATTATGCATTAATAATTGGCACATTTATTTATGAGAGCTAGGAGACAACACATATAGCTGTCATCTACAGTAAATACAGCACTAGAACTACAATGACTGAGAAGGTCAACTCAGCTGTTTACCTGTCCTTTGATTTAAGTTAGTGTGAAATGATTATATCTAGGTTCTTCACTACGTATGAGCTCTACAGGAGGCAACAACAAATTGCATTCATATGATGGTAGGATCTGCAAATCAAAAGAGCTGAAAGTTGACTTCTGAAAAGGCTGCGCACAAGAAATGATGCCACCGTTGTGACAGAGAATACAGTCAGCCACGTTCTCGTCTCAGGTCATCTTGCCTCCTGATTATGTGAAGGTAAGACAGGCTATTGAGGGAATGAAGCAGTGGGGAGCGGCATGGTGAGAAAACACATTTTCTCTACAGCCGTCACGGCCCGGCGGTGTGTGTGTGTTAGTGAGTAAAACATAGAGCATCTTCCTGTACAGAGCCCCGCCCCCACCAACAAAACCCTGATGGGGCCAAGCCCATGATCAGGCAAACTAGTAAAAGGCCCCTGGTGGAAGATTTGAGTCTGATTTCCATCCTGCATATTAGTTGGACCTGGAGGTGAAAAGGGTGATTGCGTGTGACTGGTTTCCATCACAGCAGCAGTTAAACACAGTGGACAGGCCATAGAGTTATGCTGTCAGTCCCTTTGGTGTAAGCAATTGTCCCTCGTTCAGTAAGTTCCCTGCATGCCTCTCCTCTCTGTGTTAGGAGCATCACACTACGGTGCTGATGCCACTGTGTTTGGGTTTGGGTCCGCCAGGCGCCGAACCCGCTTGCTGACTGTGGTGGTGAGGAGCATGTTGGGAGTGTGAGGCATGATGGGAATGCTGGCTGTAATGGCTGTGCTGCGAATGGGCATGTTGGTGGGCATGTGAGGCGTAGCCTGGGTGCTGGTGGTACTGCGTGTGGGGAGGGGGGTGGTAGTGGTGATGGTGGTGGTAAGGCGGAGGGTTCTGTGGGACTTTGCAGTACTGGGAATGGTGACCATGGAGCTGGGCTTGCACTGTGTGTGCTACCTGTGCTGTGTGGTGCAGGTTGGTCGGGTGGGGCTTGTGGGAAATGAGAGTGGGTTGACCAGGCGCAGGGAAAGGAGGGTGGCTCTGGGATGACGGTTTGCCTCGCTTGCTGCCAAAGAGCGACCCAAGGATGGAAGTCGATGCTGAGTTAGGGATGGAGGGATGGCCGCGGGGTGCACCCTCATGTGGCGTGGTGGCTCTCCGGCGTGTGTGTGGACTGCTAATGATGGACCCCTGCAGGCAGGAAAAAAAAGGTAACAGCATGTCTGTCAGACACTGAGCAAGTGCTCCCGCGCAGCATACTGAACTACAGCTACAAGGCACCAGCAGGATGAATTCACAGTTTTCTTATTTCAGATAAACAAGTAGCAAAATGTTATAGGGCATGCAAATGAGAAACTAAAAATGTTGTCATGGTAGGCAGCAGCAACACTAGGAATATTTCAGCTTCAAGATGAAGGGAGCCTACAATCAAAGGAGGTCTACTGTAAAGGAGCTAACTTGCTTGAAACAGTAAATCTGTAACAAGAGCAATTACATAAATACCATGGGGAGCATAAATAATGACATTACCAGGGGAAGAAAAGACATCATTTCAGCTTCATTGCAGTCAGTGTGCCAAACCCTCTAAGTCACACATGCAACTTGTTATAATCAATGGAGGCATAGTTTCCACATGCAGAGGATGTGACAGGCAAACTCATCATCCACACATTAGCATTCAACTAGAAATCAGAAGGCAGGAGGAACTAAGCTTTTGTGTGCAGACTTCACAACAGGCCTGGACACTTTTCTACCCCTTTTCTGGGTCAAACACTGCTCACTATCCAGGTATGAATTCTCCTTGAAAAGTTTTTACTTTGGCACATGCTTCATCTAAGGCTGGAGACCACATAACATCTTTGAAGGCAGAATGAAAGAAATTTTCAGGGTCCCAGACTTCAACCCAACGCATGAACTCATGGACACGTGAAATGAGGGAAAGATGAATGAATGAAATCCACATCTTTAAAAGTCTGTGTGAAGCCCAGCAGTAAACCTCGGACTATGAAGGCTATGTTCCTCCCTGAACCTTACAGCATTTAAGAGAAGTTGTGGATAAGGGAAGAAGAAGGACCCAGACAGGGAGAGGGACTGCAGGAGATGTACATTTTCCTAGTGTCTCACAGAGCTACCACCCTTCCACAGAGGAGAAGAACCAAATGAAAACCGCTTGGATGTGATCGAATGAAAGACAGAGACAGGCGACAAGGGGAGGGATCAGAGGAGGGATTAGTAGAGTCATGCGTGTTTGAAGATAAACTGTATGTTGGTCATATATAACATGACCAAAACAGGAGATCTCTGGCTTCCACAGAGGGGCAGGATCAGAGGCAGGCAACCCATGCATGCACACTAACTGAGGCAAGCAGGTTATAAGGCATCCCAGGAAGAAAAATAAATGATCCAAACAAATGGACTGAGTCTATGAAGCAAAGAAGGTGTAAGACCAAAAATAAATGGTGTGTTTTCACAGTGCACATCATCACATAGAGAGTAGCTTGGATACCAGCTGCTTCAAACTTACTTCCATATTGCTGTCTAGTGATCCTGCACTGCTGCGACGCCCCCGCTTGCCTGCCCGAGACATGCAATACCACAGATTAGAGATCGACAGCACTCTTGGATTTACTACAGACGTTTAGGCCGCCCATCAGTTCCGTAGGGGGCAGTGCAGTGGATTGTGATTGTGAGTAAGGTCAAAATATGGGCGGGAAGAGGAGAGCGCGTTCAGGTCTGGGAGGGTGGTGGGTGACAGGTGGAACTGTAGCTAGCTGTATAGCGAAGTCACATCTTCACTCGGGTTGAAAACTAAAGCTTCATTAGAATTCTAGTGATTTAAGTTTGGAGACGCACTTCGAGCTGCAGGCTAAGTCAAGTAATACGTTTACTAAATTTTGAATGCATTTACATAAAATTCAATAAATATGGACTCCAAGAGCATCAAGTCTGATAGACCAAGGAAATTGTGGACCGCTTCTATAAAACTTTGAAGAGGGTTAATGACGAAACAGATTTTTCCCAGTTTTTGTACTTGATAAAATATGACAACTCGTTCTTAATGTTGTCACAAGGTTTTCAAAAAAGGTTAAGGTTGGCAGAAAAGCCAGTCTTAGAGACAGTCACAAAGGAGGAGACACATCAAAAGCAATACAGTGGTTGTTGCACATGGGATGTACAGGCATATACAGGTCTGAGGGCAAACAGAGCACTCTCGCCGTTGTTAGGCACACTCAGCCAATGATACATGACCAATAATCACACATATACAGGAAAATACCTGATGTGTATGGAAATAACACAGTAAATACACATGAAATGGAGTATGGCAGGAAAGGAAAAGGAAAAACACTGCACAAAAATGACCCCACTAACATGCCACATCCTGCATTGAAAAACACAGGAGACAGAAGGGCGGAGGGACTCCTACGGACTTCTTCACTGACTGACCTATCATTCCCCATTGAGGTAGTGATCATAAGAACAAAGCGTATCGTATTACCAACAGTGAGGCAGACCTCTGACTGGATTTCATTTTGTTATCAAGTTAATCACCTGATAACTTCACATAGCTGTTATCTGTAATGAATGAAATGTATTCTTGCTTCAGAGACAGAGTGGCTGTGTTAAACACCGATATTCATGGATGTGAAATGACTGTTAACACCAAGATTGAAACTAAATCTTGATATTGTTGCTGCTTAAGAATGATACTGTAAACATCAGCACTGATTCGTTTGGTTCACATATATATTTGAGAGGAAATGGCACATGATGTTTGAATAAAAAAATAACATAAAATTCTCATGAAATGTCTAACAAACTTAGAAGTGCAAAAGTGTCAGGTTAAAAAAAAAAGTGACGATTAAAAACATGAATGGAAATGCTCAGAAATAAATCATCATCTAAATGATCAGGGGTGAGCACTGCCCATCAATTTCATTCATCGCTGAGAAGACAAATCTAGAAAACTGCATTTCTAAACAATTAACCTGTTATTCAGTCTTTGAATTGTTAAAAAGGTGGAGCACACTTTAAGTCTCTCTAAAACAAAGTATGCTGAGTACAAAAGAAGAATTGAAGAACACACTGTCCACACCAAACTATCCAATCATGAGTGAGTTAGATAGTGGATTTAAAGTCAATGTATGGTGCCGTGAAATAACATTTTGCTATTTTTATCCCCTTGGTATCATCACAGAGAGGTGGATGACAGAAGGAGAGTAGTTTTCCATTAAAGAAGCGGCCAGTAAAAACAAGAACATTTTGGCTGTACCTGCTTCGGAGAGGTCTCGCAGGGAGCTACTGAGGGCGCTCCTCTTCAGACCCTCTCCCATGGCGTAGGTATCATCCAGACTGGCACGGTTCATGCTCCCGTTACCAGCCTCTTTCTTCAAACCGGAGCTCTGTGACATGCTGGGCCTCACCACCCCCTTCTGCTTCTCCAGCTCAGCTGTGGAAAAGAGCCGTGGAAAGATTGAGTAAGTGGCAGTGGTTTTACATCTCACTCTGGCCAGGGAATGGCCTTTTAACTTCTCTGTAATGTATTCAGCAGCGATTCGCTGTCTGAAACTTATGAACGTCCACTATTGATCTATATAATTTCCAACATCCTGTTCATGTATGTCCTAAGGGAATTGCCTTTTGAATGTCCAGGGGAAAAAAAACCCTCCCTCTTGTTAGCTATCCTGTGAACTCTAAAAATTCTCCCTCATAAACTGCCACAGTTGAGTAATGAGGACCATGCCCTGTTTCTACTTGAGGTAGACAGAGTTAGAGGTGGGGGGGGGGGGGGGGGGGGGGGGGGGCAACTCACACTCTATTCTGTATTTCTCCATTTCCTGGACCTCAGCAATCGACTCTCGTAGGTCATCTGTGAACTTCTTACGGTCCTGGGGGTTGGGCGCATTAAAGTTGATGAGGACTTTGATGTCCGCACCTGGTATTGCTGATGTAAGCCTGATTCCATTTGGGTAATCTGGGGCACAGGCAAACAGAGAGGGAGAGACATTTACACAAGGGCCATTGATCAAAACCAAGTTAAAACACAGTGGGCGAATCTGTCTGAAGTTTGGAGTATAAACAATGTCACAGCCCACTGTTTTGACTTGCTAAATCATACACTGTGATGTAAACACTGTCAGCTAACACGCCACAGGGATGAAGACAGAATAAAAGGAAATGTCACTTACACTGATTTTCAAACAGCATGACTTGCATCCCATACAGAGAGAAAGACTGTCTGAAACTGTATGTCACTGAGTTCTTCTTTTTCTGGAAAATCTTGGTTACCTGCAATCATGCAAAGAGAATAATTTAAAGGTTGGTCCAATGCGAGAGGAGTGGAGATAAGGGGGAGAGGAGAAGAAAGGAAACGAGAGGACTTTTACCACTAGGAGGTCGTTGAACAGGAAAATCTCCCGCTGATGCAGTCCCAGCTTCTGGAGCTTGTTGGGATCTGGCACCTCAAACAGGCGACAGTAACACACTAGCCGGCGATGGGGCAGTGACAGCACCTACAAAGCAGGAAGAAAAGGAGCACAGATACCAACACTTCAGTGGTCATTTTGGCCTCCACAAGTTAATAAGGAACAGGAGTCATCTCTTCCTCAGAGCAGAATATAAAGAGGGTGTAGGCAAAGGATGAACGATTCACTCCTCCTATGTGTTTTGCATTCTTCACAGCAATGTATGGGGTGGACATTTTAGATTCTACATTTTGTCGGGCTGCCAGTAACGATTATTTTCATCATGATCAATCTGCTACTTATTTAATCTATTCCTTGTTTGGTTCATAAAATGTGAAAAGTGCCTTTACATAGCTATTCCCCCATGAAACTGTCCAAATGCCTCCAAAATACAAGGTCATTGTCAGATAAGACAAGGAAAAGCACCACACTTCTGCTCACAATTAAAAAGCTAAAAACCAGAGAATGTTTGGTATTTTAACTGGTTATCAAAATATAAATTTTCTGTCCATCAAGAAATCAGTTCATTGCTTCATCTCTAACACTGAGTCCCATTAATATGATAAGTCTGGTGATATACTATATTTTTGTCACTGTCAACAAAAAACCCATGAAAAAAATAAAACTATCAATGAACTGATCCTACTACAAAGTATCGCCTGTGTAGACAAAACCTGATATAGCTTATTTCTCTGTACTTCCATTGTTGTCTAAAAACTATTAAAATAACAAATGAACCACACTGTTGCACTGGGTGACATGTTCATATAAATACTACTATATTACTATCCTCAATTTCATTTTAAGTATCAGGACACCTTGGCATGTATTATCATGCCAATACCATGACAACTTACTGCATAAATAAAAGATAGCCCTGTTAAAATCATTGTCCTGTCTTGTATATTTTAATGCGGAACCCAGGAAGAGTGGTTGTTGCCAGGGTAGCAACTGATGGGGCTCCAAATGAACAATATTGAAGTTTTGTTTGTCATCATTTCAACACATATTAGCTTTGTTTCACCAATGGGAGTTAACTGGTAACACAGCATGAAGCACAAATCATTTTATATACAGGTGAAACTCAAAAAATTAGCATATCGTGCAAAAGTTCGTTTATTTCAGTAATGCAACTGAAAAGGTGAAACTAATAGATTATATAGACTCATTACATGCAAAGTGAGATATTTCAAGCCTTTATTTGATATAATTTCGATGATTATTGCATACAGCTTATGAAAACCCCAAATTCAAAATCTCAAAAAATTAGAATATTACATGAAATCAATAAGAAAAAGGATTTTAAATACAGAAATGTCAGCCCTCTGAAAAGTATAATCATGTATATGTACTATTTCCATGTACTATATGTACTTTGTTAGGGCCCCTTTTGCATGAATTACTGCCTCAGTGCGGCGTGGCATGGATGCTATCAGCCTGTGGCACTGCTGAGGTGTAATGGAAGACCATGACGCTTCAATAGCGGCCTTCAGCTCTTCTGCATTGTTCGGTCTCATGTCTTTCATCTTTCTCTTGGCAATGCCCCATAGATTCTCTATGGGGTTCAGGTCAGGCGAGTTTGCTGGCCAATCAAGCACAGTAATCCCTTGGAACTTTTGGCAGTGTGGGAAGGTGCCAAGTCCTGCTGGAAAATGAAGTCAGCATCTCCATAAAGCTCATCTGCTGAAGGAAGCATAAAGTGCTCTAAAATGTCCTGGTAGACGGCTGCGCTGACTCTGGACTTAATAAAGCACAGTGGACCAACACCAGCAGATGACATGGCTCCCCAAACCAACACAGACTGTGGAAACTTCACACTGGACTTCAAGCATATTGGATTGGGTGCCTCTCCATTCTTCCTCCAGACTCTGGGACCTTGGTTTCTAAATGAGATGCAAAATTTGCTCTCATCAGAAAAGAAGACTTTGGACCACTGAGAAACAGACCAGTTCTTTTTTTCTTCAGCCCAGGTAAGACGATTCTGATGTTCTTTGTTGTTCAGGAGCAGCTTGACAAGAGGAATACGACATTTGAAGCCCATGTCCAGAACCGTCTGTGTGTGGTGGCTCTTGATGCAGTAACTCCAGCCTCAGTCCACTCCTTGTGAAGCTCCCCCACTACACCTTTTTCTTCCACACTTTCCCCTTCCACTTAACTTTCTATTAATGTGCCTTGATACAGCACTTTGAGAACATCCAACTTCTTTTGCAATTACCTTTTGAGGCTTTCCCTCCTTGTGGAGGGTGTCAGTGATGGTTTTCTGCACAACTGTCAAGTCAGCAGTCTTCCCCATGATTTTGAATTCTACTGAACCAGACTGAGAGACCAATTAAAGGCTCAGGAACCCTTTTTGCAGGTGTTTTGGATTAATTAGCTGATTAGAGTGTGACACTTTGAGCCTACAATACTGAACCTTTTCACAATATTCTAATTTTCTGAGATTTTGAATTTGGGGTTTTCATAAGCTGTACGCAATAATCATCAAAATTATATCAAATAAAGGCATGAAATATCTCACTTTGCATGTAATGAGTCTATATAATATATTAGTTTCAACTTTTAAGTTGAATTACTGAAATAAATGAACTTTTGCACGATATGCTAATCTTTCGAGTTTCACCTGTAGGTTAACTTATGCACTGAACTGAACTGTTGACCTGAACTTTGAGGAGTCCTTACATACAAGAAAACAAGTCCTAACCATGTATTTACCATTGCAAGTGTACTGTACAATTAGCAATAATCTCTTACAAAATTATGTACAACTACTAGTGCTAAATCAGCACATAGCTCCTCCCATAACGATTATCAAAAATAATAATGTCCATGCAAATGGTGGATCCACAGTATATTCTGGCTCAGAGGCGCCTGCAAGGCATGAACCTGGCAGTGATGTACACCCTGCTGAGTACAGAATCTGTAAACACTGCAGCTCATTGCCACCCAAGAATTTATGGGTACGACGACGACGACTGCTCATCTCTCAGTAACAGATGTGATGCATCAGGGAGCAAATGTTCCTGCCTCTCTAGGTAATCTGACTCTAAAACTACCTGTATGATGTGCAATCACTGAAATGCCCATGGACAGGCCTGTGCTGTGCACATGCATTAAAATAATGACAGGAAAATGACCAAATATAGTATTTAAGGATATTTATCCTACTTACACATCCGAGGCCGGTGTGGAGCGATCCAATCTAAAAGGAGAGGATAAAGAACATGTTATATGCAGATGTTATGACTATTTACACTTGTGTCTCTGATGAAAATGCAATCTCTCCTGCTTATTGAAGAGCCCATACATGGATTTACCCTTGCAGACTGTATACCTATAGCCTATTAAAGTGGCCATGAAGATGCATGTACCTCTCGTGTTCTGTATACAAGGTGGCAGTCTTTCTCTGCTGCCGGACTCAAGGGAGTCTGTAATAATGTTGGAATGAAAATAGATCCTCCCCTAGCCCATTCTGAACAGCACTCGTGGACCTGATTACTATGGCGAGGAATTCCAATGTGGTTTTTATGCTGAAGTGTTTTACTGAGTGTCCTCCTGGGCGTTTCATTCTACGGCTAAATGGTGACAAGGGATAATTTTAATACATTAAATTATTACTGGCAGAGCATCCCTTCCATCCCGCTGCAAACCAACTGAAACAAAGTCCTCCATGCAAGACAAGCCTCTCCCGAGGCTGCATAGGTTAATCACACTTTTGACCTTCACACAGGAAAAGAGACATTATTGCCTGCAGAATAATGTTGCACCTTCTGCTCCTGAGGGGCTGGAGCACAGTCAGAACTAAATGAGATAATAGCTCTTTTCAGTATTCATACACAGAAATAAACTGACCAGTGATTAATGAATCAGATTATTGCAATGTTACTTATGCCAGTCAATTCAACATTGGTTTCTCCCTCTAAAATGAAGAATTATAATGTGCTAAGTTGGCAGAGTGCGCTCATTTCTCATCAGACTGCTGCACTGGGTGACAGCTCTCAAGGGCTTTGGGTGTGTTAAAATCACTAGCATGAAGGTCTTGCCTAGGCACGTGTCCCCTTTCACACAACAATACCCAAAGCTACAAAGGACTTAGATTTTCTAAACCTCCCTGTTCTTTCTATGACTTCATCTCTGTAAACACTGGGGTCAGTAAATGAGGAGAAAAGTGGCATTTTTATTTACAGAAAAGTAATCCTAGGCAGATATAGCTCTGCGAGTACTGATGAGAGAATAATCAACACTGTACATCGTATAGACCAAAGATGCCTCAGAGATTGATGTCCTGACTTGAAAACTATAATAAGTTTTTGTGAACTTAGTGGATAATAAACGGTACTCACTGGTTTCTTTCCCACAATGAGCTTCTCAACCTTTTGCACCTGTGAGACGTGGTCTTCATTGGTCTTAAGCTCTCGCTTACGGATCCTCTCATAGATGCCGACCAGTGTCTCCCTAGGAATATCCTCCCCATCATCCACGCCTGGGAAACAGGACACAGTAAGAGTCAGGGGTTTTATTAAAATGTAAATAAATGGGGAACAATTTTATGTTAGATTAGCAGAGAGAGGGGAGAAAGTAATATGCGATTTATCTGCAAGAACATAATATGTACTGTAAACTATGTCTTAGTGTGTACTATGCATGTAGCACATTTTAAAATACCAGTCAATATTTTTTGTTCACAAATACTTGCATAATTATATCAGCCATTGGTTTTATTACCTCTTAAATTCTTGATAAAGTCCTCCAGCTTCATCTTCCTCTCGGGCTTGACATTGGGGCTGTACATGTCAGTGTTCAGGAGGATGATGGCGAATGCCAGGATGAAGATGGTGTCAGGGTTTCTGAACTGCCGCACCACTGTGGGGTTACAGATGCAGTAGCGCTGGCTAGAGACATCAGAGGAGAAGAATATCACCCATCTCAATTTACAGCCAAACTATGATTACAAAACACACACAAACAATTCGTCCTCATAGTTAGGAAATGTTTTCAACATTTTCAGAAGACAGCAGAAGTAGTCGTCGAACTGTATGTACCTCTTCTTATCTATGCACATTGAGAAACCTAGCAGCAAGGACTTTACAAAGAGTTGTTTACATGAAATGCTTCCAGTATTATGATCCCAAAGCAGTACAGCATGCTGTGTTTGTTTTGGATTACTGAAGGTTTTGGGAAATATGTATTCAGAATTTGTGTTTTTTAATGATCATTGCAGTTTATACATTTTTCTCACAGGTTGTGGGTCAGCAGCCTTTCTACACCAACAGGCAACAGACATAATGTATTTTATGGATGTTTAAGTATGAACACAGCACCGGTGTTTTCTCTCCTGTCTTTCCTAAAATACAATCGTTCACTGCGATTATCAATTTGATCAGGGTTGCTTTTTTTCCCTCTGTTTTTGATACCTTTAGATGCTATGTGTCAGTGTATGATCTAACCTGAAGGCTTCGATAAGCCGTTCCACCTTCTGGGCCTCCCCCTGAACACGGATGTGGTTCTGAAATTTCCTGAGCGCCTCGTCCAGCTCCATGCTTTGGAAATCCATTTCATCTACCACACAGCTGGTACACAAGGGGACAGATGGAGGCATAAAAATGAAAAACAAAGATGGCATACAACAGTTTTATACTCATCACCTGATCTTTTACATCTTACAGGGCTTAGTTGGCCTAGAGTCAATCATGGAGGATATCAGAGTTTATAAAAAAGTATGTTACAAGGGATTTCTGGTCATATTTGTGCCATGAGTAATCCTTATCAGATGCAGGATATTAATGAGTTAGGTTTCAGGGATTTTGTCATGCTTTCTCCATTTTCTTTCTTTGTTCATACTGTCTTTGTTGCTGTGCATGCGGACAATGATCCTGGATTTCAGTATTATTTACACAAATTTTTACAAACTTTCTATCACTCACTTTTATCTAATTATACTTAGGTTTAGGGGAGATGGGGGGAAAAAAACAAACTTACTCCAAGACATCTCTGTTGAACTGTTTCTGTCGATTGCCGAGAAATTCTCCAATCATCTGCCGGCTCAGCCCCTTCCTCTGCAGCAGGAAGTGAGCCACACCAACCGGTGTGTCAGGAATGAATCCCCTCTCAGTCAGGTACTGGATGCCCTTTTCTGGCTTCCTAATAAATGCGACATTTAAATGCAAGTCAATTTAAAAACTGGAGAAAAGAATCTGCTACACCTGAATCCTGAATTCTGAGATAATACCTATGAGCAGCATCTTGAGGAAAGTTTAATCAGTGGTGTTTTTCATAGTGATCTATTAACTGTTGATTGAGTCCTTATATTAAACTGAATATAAGTACCTGGACATGATCAAAATAGATGTACTGAAAAAAAACAAGATACGTGGTCAGTGTTTGTGAAAGTTAAACTACATTGCGTCAAAGTCACGTAAATGTTACCACAGCCCTAACACAGACTCAAACACAATGTCTCCAATAAATGACAGCTCATGCTTATGTAGCTCTGTATGATGCAACTCTGACAAGTATAACAAATGGGGCACAGTTTCAGTTTTATCCGTCAATATGACAAAAAATCACGAAGAAATATTATACTGTAATCATATATTACATACCTCCATTAAAATAACTTTGTATTTGATATTTATGTAGCTGCATAAAGTTTATAGTGCAACACCCATTACTAAATATTTATCCAAGAGGCTTCTCTAACATCACACCCATTTGCCAAGCTCTTAATCATTGCAAACACTGGTCAAACACATGCTCCATCACTGCTGAGTACGTACTTGTTGAAGAGATTCAGGCCGATGCGGTAGTATCTCTTGCGAATAACATCATTACTGAAGATGGGTGAGTCCCAGCTGTTGCGAGTCTCTTTGTGGTAAGTCTGCTTGCTGAGTGTCTGCTCTCGAAGGCTGTCTCTCGAGGAGGACTCTGAGCTGCAGTTGATGGTGTCATTAGAGTTGGATGTGCTATTGATGCTGTCGTTGTCCCCGTCAGAGAAGTCCGATTCTGACTTACTCTGTCTGTTGGCTGAGCCGTTTATGGCTAGATGGCTCTCCAGCTGGCGGTGGCGATGGCGCAGAGGTGTGTCATCATCACGGGAGGAAGCCCGTGGTGGGGGTCCATGGGAAATGTGTTTAGGGCTAGCCTGGGATGACGTTACGAGGTGGCCATGTGGTTCATACACAGGTGGCCGTTTGACAGAGCTACGATCAGACCGGTCACTTAGCTCTGCAGAGCTGTCACTAGGAGGTTCTATGGTCAACAAAGGGAGATGGTCCATTCTAAGACGCTGCTCTTGACACTCTAGAGAAGGAGTGCTGCGGCAGCTCGTGTCTGTGTCACGACCCTCATCTTTGGGGTCAATAGGCCAGTACTCCTGGGATGAGTTGACTGACCGCAACCGCAAGTCTGATTCTGTGCTGGAGGGCTGGTCCCCTGACCTCGACAGAGCAACAGAGGGAGACATGTCCTCCTCATCAATGAACAGAGTAACATCACTATAGGATGCCATCGTTTCATCATGAATGCGTCCAGCTGCCCTGCGGTGGGACTTCACCTGATAGGGCACTTCCCTATCCACCTTAGAGCAGCCCATAGCCTCTGGTTCAGGACCCTCATCCCCCTGAAGGCTGCGACAGTTCAGTGCATCATCTATCGACTCAGCCAGAGATTTGACCTGCCTGGAAAAGGCGTCTTCCAGCTCCGTGATGGCATCTGTCAGGTCCCCCTGCGGGGTTTGGTGAGATGCCATGTTGCCCTGTTGGTGGACTTCAATGTCTCCACGTTCAGACTGCACCATGGACAGCGGGGTGCCATCCTCTGTCATGGACACCTGCCTCCCTTCAAAGTAGGAGCTGTGCACTTTCTCAGGTCCCTCAAATGAGAGCTGCATCCTCATGTTGGAGAGAACAATGCGTCTGGACATACGGTTTTCAGACATAGAGCTCCTGAGACGTTCAAAGTTCTTGTTCATTTGATACTGGCGGAAAGCTGTCTGGATGGTGCGGGCCGCATGCCGAGTTATGAATCGTCCACCATATTTACGCTCCAGCATCTCCACCTAGAGAAAAGAGGGAGTAAACTGTAAAACAGTCCCACCCACAGATTTGAACAAACGCTTTTTCCTGCTTTATTTGTCCCAAGAATAATCTCACATAGCTGGGTTTCTGACCCACACACAATACTTTTAAAAGAAGAAAATCCTTTGACACTTCTAATCACTCGTGTTAAACAAGAATGTAAGAAACTTTGGAGCAACTCCAAAGCAAACTCTTCAGCCAGACTACTTTGAAATACCTGTTTGTCCTGGAGGTCAGCAGAGAGCTCATAGCTCTCAGAGAGCGAGCGGGACCGCTTGATGGCCTCCTCCTCGGCCTGCTTACGGAGGATGGACTGCGAGTGCTGGAGCTTGGGCCGACGGGGTCTCTGAGGCCCAGGCTGGACCCCGTGGCTGTAAAGTGGGCTGTCAAATCGGTCAGGACTGATGGCTGAGCCGTGAGTCACCGGGCCCTGGCCATAGCTGGCACCACCATCCAGGGAAGGGCCACTCTCATTGGGCCGTCCATCCCCTTCCACACTGCAATAAGAGACCAAAGGATGGTTAGAGATTTCATCTTCTAGTTACATCGACCTTGACAATGAGAAATAAATTTTTGAGTCAGAATGTCATGATCCATTTTGAAATGTCAAAGCAAAAAGTAGGTTAACTTCAGGGACTTATGGTCTAAGCTTCCAAAAAATAAAGTCTTAAAATCTATATTCTTGTCTCTGTTATGGGATATACAAAGAAGCATGGCATAACAGAAGTTAACTTCAGAGTTTGTGTAAGTAAGTGAAGCCATTTCTGGTACGTGCTGATCCTACAACTTTATGATATACAGTTTCACCCACACCTCATTCAACTAACTAATACTAGTCCGTATCTCTGTAAAAATTACGATTGAAAATTTGATAGCTTGCCATAGATTTTGCAGAGCTACTTTCAGAAAAAAACAAATGCCTCATAAACACTCTCCAGATATTAAAGACATCCAGTCATTCGATGTCCTTGTGGGATAACCTCTTATACAAATAATGTGGGAAAAAAAACAAGAGGTTACTCACTCACTCTTACATTCTGCCGTGTTACAAGAGGACTGCTTATTGCGAAAAGACCGTCTATTTTCTATAAATTGCCAACTCTTCCTCCAAATCTTGTCCACCATTCTTTCAGTCAAGTGAAGTCCAGAGTGCACAGGCTCCTCCAGGAAGCTAAAATTTATGTCAACATACAAGCCAATCAGTGACAACAGGGAGTTACATCATGTTTGCCGGAGCGACAACACACTGTTCCAAAACATGTTACAAAGTCCAGTTTAGGGTAGAATGACAGAGCAAATACAACTTTAAAGGTCCCTTACAAATAGCTGAGATGTGTTTGCATGTGGTGCCCACCTGCTCAATAACTAACATTACGCTAACTAACATTTCTTCTCTTCCGTGGTACAGTGTTTTCACTGGTCTCTGGCAGCCTAATGTGTTTGAACTGTGACTCGACACACCCATACAGTGTACACAATCCACTTCCTTTATTAGGCAGCCTGGAATCAACATTCAGCAACAACAGCTTGCCAGCAAACAGCAACCAACGATGAGTGAAAAAGTGGAACTGAATATGGTCAAAAGTTCAAACAGAAGAGGTCTTTGTTAACCCTTTTTGTGACTACATTAGTAAAGTCTTACTCTCAACTGAATATAGATTACTGATTTGCAACCCTACACAGCACAGCACGCCAACAAAATGTTTATAAAAGATGGTCCTTTACGGTTTACTTAACCTATGATTACTTAAAGCCTAGTAGTGATCAGGATCCGGCATGCTGCCTACAATGCATCCTTTTCATTTTGTAAATTTTAATCTAATTCACAACCTACAATTTGTCCCTTTCTGTCTGCTGATTCTTGTATAACAAGTGCAATGTAATATAAAGTGAATATAAATCCAAAGCTTACTGTAAGTGATTACAGCTCAACTGAGCCACTTTGCATCTCTGCAGGGGCTTCACACTTCAGCGTTCTAGACCAACAGAAATGCCTTTGAGAATACTTATTTCCAAAAAAGGCACTTCTGCTTTTCAAGTGTGAAATATTAAAATATGTTGGCATGGTGTGGCCGCCTAACTACTACCAGTTGTTGTTAGGCAGAATCCAGAAAACATTTAGTCTTATTGCAACAGCTATGATGTTTGGATGCAAGTGGAAATATTATGATGTCCTTAAGTAGCGCCAGTGTTCACTTCCTCCAAATGCTGCAGCAGAGTACATTTATGGGCATCACCTTAAGTGACCTCCTACCCTTCTGTCAGAGTAGAGAGGACCCAGGGTCAGCCAAGGCCACCGTGACATAGTCATGGTAAGTAAATGCTAACTGCTTGCAGTGGAGCAAGAGGTACACAGTGTTGACGTACGGACCAGCACACAACAGGGCCAACAGAGAAAGCTTTTATACTGCGGGACCAACATAAAACCAACACAGTGAAATCATACTTCATTGCATAACTGCCACTGAGACGACTCTCCCCAACCATCTGTTGTGGCAAACTGTGATGCTGCCATCCCCGGAGTTAAAAGTCACACCTTGCGTGCTGTCACAGCACCAGAATACAGCAGGTGGTGATTTTTGGTTTTCATGATTTCTGCATTAGAAGTTTGATTACTGGCTGGGATACATTGATTGTGAAAGGCAACATTTGGGTACAATATTCATTTCAAAATGACCTGAGAGGACTGGACATTGTATTGCGGCAAATATACTGAACTGAGAAAGTAACTGAGAATGTGTACCACAGTTTCAAAACAGAGAAGGAAGAGATATTGTAACTTTTTGCTAGTAGTGCTTTTGATGCCAAAAAGGTTGTGTGCAATTTGTCTGTGGAAACAATTTTAGCCATATTAGCTGCGATATCTGTCTGTCAGCCGGTCGGTCCACCACTTTGGTCCAGATTAAAATATCTCCACAGGTATTAGACAAATTACAATGAAATTCTACCTTTTCTTATAGCGTCACAGGTCACTTTGTCCAGTGCTTTGGTTTATGACCAAATTCCTGCAAAACTAATGAGAGCCTCAACTGTGCTTTCTGTTTAGGGATAATTAGTAAATGCTAGCATGCCAACATGCTAAACTAAGAAGTTAAACATTGTAAACATTAGACCTACTTAATGTCAACATGTGAGCTTGTCATTGTGAGCAGGTTAGCATGCTAACATTAGTTTTAATGCTGGTCTAAATTCTGCCTCAAGGAGCTGCTAGCATGGTTGTAGACTCTTTCATTATTAGATGTTGTTTTCCTGTATTGTTTTCTGCTGTACCATTTTGTTGGGAGTAATTGCCTTTCTATTGTTTTGCCTAATTCTGTAATTATTTATGAACCACAATAAATTTCAATTTATGTAATATGACAATATAACTCTGGAAATGAGAAATTAATCTACATTAAACAACTGAAAACACAATAAACTACAAACAGATAAGCTCTTGGGTTTGCTCTCTCACCCAGTCAAACCTACTCAAGGCACAAAATCAAAGCTATAGCTACAATTCTGGCTTTCCCTTTCCCCACTGGGACCTGTAGACAGCATATTTCCTTCCATTTTGTTCTTTCTGCTTCACTTTCTACCAACCAAGCATCCAGACTGTGTGTGCTGCAGTACTTTTTGCTCTGAGGTCATTGACTACTCCACAGAGTGAGGTCAGTTGCTCATGATGGAGGAGAGGGTGGTGGGGTACTGTCGTTTTAAGCTGTAATGGATGTTGAAGGAAAAAAGAGGGAGTGAACTATAACAGAGCGGGAAGTTGTATGATGTTATTCCAGAGAGGAGGATGAAGTGACTCCACATGGTTCAGACACAACTCTGAAAGTCATGTTAACATTTATATCAACATGTTGTATCCATAACGTATGAGGGTTATAGAACCAACATTGAGAGGTGAAGGGTGAAACAATAATGTCCCACGACCACATCCTGTGATAGTTCCTCTACACTTCTTGATATACGAGATCACGACAATAGTAACAACTGCTCAGTGGTGTCTGTCGCTCAGTCTGGCTCTTTATCCACAAGGAGCCCCTGTTAGTTCTGATGGAGCCATGGATAAGCATGTCAGCTCAGCTGGCAGTGATTTTCAGCCATGGGATCCAGGGATTTTGAGTGGGGGGGTGGCACCATCTCTCTTTCCTTTCCTTTCAACACATCCTGAACACGCAGGCCCAGCCCCTTGCCCAGGCCTCAACCTATTCCATCAGTTGGACCTGAGGGAGAAACATTCCTCCATCCCGGAAAAGAGGAGTCACATCTACAGGAGTTCTGGGAATAGAAGAAGGCTAATGAAGTGCAGACTGGAACTATGGAGGAAGAGAGACCTGTAGTGTGGAACTAACATAACTTCCAAACGAAGTCAGAGAGAAGACGGAGCAGTCTCCAGAAGGCACTGCTTATCTTTTTTTTTTGCTCTTTTCTGCATAAGAAAGTATACTTGAATTCCCTACTCAGTTGTTATGCTAAATAATTATATATTTATAGAAACATCTTTCCATATGCAATGCATCTACAGGCACAACAGTAATCTGATTACTCCTCATCCACCTGTTTAGACTTGCCTTTGTGTAATTTTTATTTATTTCTATTTTAGGGTACGTTTAATCTTCTTCTGGCCTTGATTGACCCTTTCAATCGAAGTAAACAGCACATCCATATCACACTTCAACCCACACACACTGACAACTTGTGCTCCAGACACTACAAAAGCAGATGTTTCTCTCTCTTCATAGTAACTCAGAGAGCTCATAAATACAGATGCACGCACCAGCCCTCACAACACAAATGTGGGAAAATAGATTTCACAGGTAGACCATACAGTCACATGTTAATGAAAAGCAGCATTCGAAGGTAAACCTGCCAATAAATACTTAGGTATATAATTCATTTCAGCACCAATAACGATAATAATGGATGATTTTGTAACGACTATAAAAAGACAGCGGGGAGCTGGTTGGGGATTTGCAACATGACATAGCTGCAAGCTTCAGAGCTGCACTGGCCAGCAGACTGACAGTTTCACTCGTGAGAGTTTGCAGCAGACAGTATATAGTCGACTGGAGACTTGTCATTGATAACTACTGTAAGTTTTATACTTCAGTTTGAGAGCTTTAGGACGTGGGTGTCTCTACAAATCAGAAACAAACAGTCTTGAATTTCCTTGAATGCATCTGCATGTGGTGAATGACTTCCATCTGCAAGTAGAAATTATAACCTTTCCAGTGATAATTTTAATAGCAATATAATGCATGCACACAAAGCTATTAAGCTGTTTTAGTTTGCTTGAGAACTCCAATCACAACCTTTTAAGAAATTAACATCACATCGTCATCACATACTGATGAATAGGTGAAAGGCACCAGATTTTTCCTACACAAAGCTAGTTGATTATTGATTGGTATGAGTTCTAACAGCGTTTGTGAAGTTGCACGAAGCTGCAGATTTTTCAAGAGGACGTCAAATAAAAGCTTAATTAGCACAGCACAGATGCAGCAAATTAATACGTACTCCACTGCAAGTGTGACAAGTGGTTTGAGGTTTTGTTGATGACATCCACATACTTGTTACTTAGAGTAATCAGAAATCAATACAATTGCCCCATTAACTGCCAGGCCTCATTCTGTCTGAATCAAGGCGTCCCACCTCGTCCCTCCTGTCAAGACTCTGTCAAGACAGAAATGACAACAACAGAACCCCTGTCATTATCTTTTAGTAATGAATAATTAAACTATATTCCACACTACACTCAGCACCTGCCTTTAAGATCCAGTTATGAAAAAGTACACAGTCACAGCTAAGCGGGAGGGCCACGACTCACCACAGGAATGCCCTTCAGTCAAGCGGGAGGTGGGAGCAATCCAATTCACAGATGGATTCTGTACAGTAAGACTAAACACACCATGATAACACACATGAGAGGGGCACATAATCCGTTTTCCATTGTGAGGGGGTCAAAATTGAAGTGGCACTTTTAAATTCATGATCTTTGTGACTTCGCTTGAAGCTTCGCTTTACTCCTGTCACCTCCTCGTGTGGATTACGTGAAAACATACAAAGAAGCAGTTTAATCAGCACAAAGACGCAGTTTATTCAGCATGTGATCCAAGCTCCCTCTCTTCGCAAAACACACATACATGTCTCTCTGCTGTTTATTAAACAAAGCCTTATATGCTATAGCAGACTGGTGTAACCTCATCTAATGACAAAACACACAAAATGCACATGCACACACCCGCACTAAAAGCAAACACATTTTAGACTCTCCTATTACTCTTACCAGCCATTCAGCTCCAGTTCCAGCAGCGATTGTGTCTTCTCTGAATTACACTGCAAACACCACATGCTGGCCAGCACTCACAAGACGATGTACTCCAAACATTAGCAGTCTGCCTCACCAGTCCCCATTACTGCCTAAATGCAAAACTGCCATCTGCTTTAGCTTGTAGCTCTCTATTCCTTGCAGACATTTTCTTTTCTTTCCCTTGTGAAAGCAGCTCCCTATGCATGGTAGGCGTACATGGTCAGTGCTAAGTGGCAGTCTGTAATCTCTGACAGACAAACAGAGATCTTTCTTTTTCTCTTTCCTCCTCTCTGTCCTCGGTGCGCCGGGCTGGTAGGAGTATAAGGGGGGCGGAGGCTGGGAGACAGGGGAGTGTGGGTTTCTGCCAGGCCCTGAGCAGTATGGAAGGGGGTGGGGTGCAGGGAAGGGGGTGTGTGAGCGTGGTGCCTCTGTAGCTGGGTAGAAAGATCAAGAAGGGGATGAAACATGTCCCGCACAACACTTAATTATGCAAGGAAGGGGCACACAAATGACCCTAGAGAAGGGGACAGGGAAAATAAAAATCACATTTCTCACGGATGTTATCAGAGAATGTGAAAACATGACAAGGAGAGCTCGAGACAGTGAGGGTCAGGAATGAGAGATAAAATAAGGCATTAAAAGCACAGCGAGAAGGGAGAGGGAGAGACGGACCGCTTGATCGAGTTAGGTGCACATAGGCATAGTAGATAAGCAGCAATGGGATGAAATGGCGAAACAGTACAAAAAGTATGAAGAGACGGTGGCCTAAAGGAAGAAGATAGTGTCACCGGAAACAGGGGTTGGGAGTGTTTGAATGTCAGAGTTACCTTCTGTTAGCCTTTTTTGCACAAAAGAAAATGACTTAGTGGGTAGAGATGGCAAATACAAGAAAGCACGTCTATTAATAGAACCTTTCAGCGTTGAGACGTGACTGTTAAGATGTGCACTAAGAAGAGACTCAGAGAGGATTCTGTGTCTTTCTGCTGCAGAAAAAACACGGTAGAAGTGGTTCACCTCTAGCCCTTCTATTTTTAAAAACCTCCTTTAAATCAACATTGTTTAATTTATCACATAATGTCATACTGCTAAAATGCCACCCGTGTTGCACCATCATTGCAAAGCTCACCAGGACTTCTGTCCAGCTTCAGGCTCAGGGCAGACGCCAAACTGACGGTGCCTCGTCTCTGGACTTCCCGGTGTTGTTAAGACAGCCCAGAGACTAATGACCCCTCTGAGAGAAGGGGGTTGGGGTAAACTGCCCCCAAGTCAAAGGTATTTTCTATCTAATGACAACATGCACAGGAAACAGAGGAGAATGGCTCCCACATGGAGCCAGTTTACAGGGACACCAATCATCTACACACACACACACACACACACACACTGATACACACCAGTCTCTGGAGGGAGATGTTGATGTCGTCTAATTACAGGCCTAAACCCCTACATGATCACCTTCTCTGGACTGTTTTCATCTTAGACTTCAAACGAAAGATACAGAACGAGAGACAAAGCAAAACTAAAAAGGACTGCAGATTTTAACATGTGTTTCGGATAACAGCAGGGGATACACACAGATTTACTTGCAATGTGTGACTCAGGCAGAATGATTATGTGCAGAAAGGCAGACAGACTAGTAACTGGGCAGCTGATCTATTTCAGTTGGAGACTACTGCCCTGCCTCTGGTGACTACAGCTGCTAATGCCGTGTGGATCTGCAGATACTTGACTCAAGTTACAGATCTCACCTGCCTTGCATTCTCACCACCACTCTTACTGAAATCAGTGTGTTCCTGATCGCCAGGAAACCAAACCAAATCCATTTAGGAAGTCCCTTAAATAAAACTGGCATCCTGATTATTCATCATTTTGTTACATGTTATCACCCAACAGGCGCAGACCGAGGCAAGCATTTAGATTTCGAAATGTGTGCATAATATTAGATATTAGCCCCAGAGCAGGCAAGTGTTTTGTTGAATGACCACAGAGATTGGCTCACTAGAATGTATTTGTTTGGTAATGAGATATGAAGCAATATCATGGTCTCATTTTGAAGGCAAGCATGTGATGCTTATATTCCCACGCTGGACATGATTGTTTCAGCATGAGGCTCAAGGGCAGCATCAGTTTAAGCATCAAGGAGAGCTCTGCTCAAACTATCTAATTAGAATTAGAAATATAGCTGAGCTGTAAAGGTTTGCACAAATTTTAGGACACTTAGCAAGCTTGTGCAATTGTCTCTGTCTGCCTGCCTCTGCATCTCTCTCTTCCTCCTGTAGTGTTACTGTTACGATCCAGTCTAGTCGTCCTGTCTGGTGAAGGCCCACTCCATCTCCTGAGTCCTGGCTGCAGTGCGCTCTGCTCCACAATGATGTCAGAGAATTCCAAGCAGAGGCCCACTCTCTGCTCATAAAAAGGCATTTCTTCAACTCAATACATATGGTCTTCTGCATTTCAGCTCCTACTCTATCAACCCTACCTTCAGTTTCACTGCCCTCCCTTCTTTTCCCCTTCCCTCTTGTTTGCATGTAAGGAGCATTAGATACATTACACTTGGGACAAGGCCAAAGAGGCATCTGCAGGTCAGCTACACACAAATGCCTTTATCAGGTGCATTCCCACAGATGTAGTACCTGAATATTATCAGAAGAAAAAAAGAACAACTTAGATTTTCCCCATTGCAAAGAGTTTGAAAAGAGACAGAGCAGAGGAAAAGACAGCAAAGGAAACAGCAAGGGGAAAGAATAGCTTCCTGGAAACTTGGTCACAAGATTTTGGCGCTGCATGCTCTGTCTACATGACATCATGCACCGTTTCTCATTATCTGCTTTTGCTGGATTCTGAAGGACTGAAACGGAAAATAAAATGAAAACTCAGCCCCTGCCTGGTCTGGAAACAATTAGAATGGGCTGATGTCATAGTTTGATACAACAGCATACTAAATGAGATGTAGTGGCCTGGGATAGCTTCGTGAACACAGAGGACTTTGTATAGGAGGGGGGAAAAAAGAAACAAAAAAGAAACACATTTTCACTGTAAATTCTCAGAAACAAAGAATTTTTGTACATAAGAAGGATCAGGCAGCAGATGTATAAAAAGAGCTGAAATGCGAGTAATTAAAGGATATGCTGCCTCTGCTCATCACATCCTGGCAGCAAAGCTAGAGCAGATGTGTTGCCTGTGGGATCCTATGGGAATGATCAAAGATCATCAGTGGCAAGTGATGTCTGAGAAGATTTTCTCTTTTCTCCTGTTCATACATCACTTAGTAATCTAGATAGAAACAACATGTTTGTCCAGACACATGGAAACTGAAAGCTAAACTGCAGGAGATGACTTCTGAGATTAGTTTTATGGCATCAAACCATTATTTACTAACTAACTAAATTGCTAGCAGTCTGATATATTCTTTCTCTACAACTAAAACTGGCTATTGAACTCCAATGCCTTTTTAGTACTGACTGAAATGTGTTTGCAGCACCAGGTATCAAAAATGGTCATTTTGTTAACTTGTGTGTTTTTACTTGCTCTCTCTGTGTTTGCGTGGGTTTTCTCTCACATTCCAAAGTCATATGCAAGACAGGTGGGGTGGAGTCTCTAAACTGCCCAAAAATATAAATGTGGGGCTAGTGACCAGTCATGGGCATTTCTCTGCCATCCTCATAATTACTGTGAAGGCAGAGAAAATGAAGGCATGAATAACACCCTTTCAATGGAAACCAAGCAAAGCTTTACTTTACCACTCAACCACATGTTTATGGAGTCCTTTCTGTATATGCAATTCTATAAATAAAAAAAAAACAAACAAAAAAAAAACATTTCATGGATCCAAAAATACAGGACTCCAAAGCTGCCCTTCTCCTGATTGCATGCACGTTATCTCTCTCTCTATAAAAGGCAGATAAAGGTCATGCGTTGTGTACTGTTACCATTATTAGAAGTTGTTTGTCCATTTACAGTGTTTTTCTTTCAGTCCACTCGATTAACAGATACCATATTTCTCTGAAGCTCTTCACTGTGGATCAACCCCAGCACAGAAACATACTACAGCACAGTTCTGCCCTGCTAAAAATACACAGAGGTGACACACACTGGTAAACACTCTATGAGGGAGACGAACAATGCTGTGAAGAACAAGGGGAAGAATGCAGAGACAGTAAATGGCCACTCAATGCCCTGCTGATTTCATCTCATTATCTGTTTCCTTTGTGGCAGTTCGATGCGCAGCATTTTTCAATGACACAGTAAATTTTGAGGTCAGTCGCAAAGCAGTGCAAGACTTAGTAGACTAGTGTGTTTAGTGGTTTGTGCTCGGAGGAGCCTTGACTGTGAATGTGACAAAGGCCACAGCGGGTAAAAATACACATGGTGGTCATAATAGACACAGGAGTGTGACACCATAGCCAGACCAACAAAACAGGCCTGTCAGAGCCATGACACCTATCCCACAGTGGGCTCTCAGAGTGACAGTGCCACCAACTGGTTAGAAATGATACTACACATTCCCTTGAAGAGGGACACTAAGCCTGGTGGATATCATTCAGGATGACTGAGGTCAGATGTGTATGTCATGGTTGCAAGTCGGGAGGAGGGCTGGGTTATTCAAAGGCACCACGATGTAAAAAGGCCAGCCTTTTCTGGTTAGGAGATGTTGGCAGGAATGTGTGCGTGTGAGTGAGAGAGAGAGGGGTTGGTGCAATAATCTATTTGAGGCAGTGGCAGACTCACACCTGTCTCAAGTTACACAGAGAAAGTCCTGTGGTCTACATGTACTATGTGTCGCACAGCAAAGATGATCATCAGCATGTCTTACATCAATCTTCTTCATTCCCAAGCGCTAAGATTACCCTAAAAAAAGTACAGAAAAATGTTTTCTGTATTGGTATATACACTATGTTTATTCAACAAATTTCCTTTTCTTTTAATGCAAAAACATATCTTATATTGTTTCTAACTATGTAGTGTGCAGTGTAAACAATTGGCCAGTGTGTACTCTTGCAGTTAATAATTTTTAAGCATTTTAAAGCCCCACAACCTTCCTAAAGCATCTGCCTCCCTGGCAGCACCACGGTGGCCAATCAATCACCGAACAGACTCCATATTTGTATAACATCAGCTAAACACTATTAAAATAACCTCTCTCTGCTGTCCTGATTGGAATTGATTTCCAGGAGCCATTTGTCAGCATAAGCCTACACAATTAAAAAAAACAATCTGTCACTCGACATAAACCAGAGATGTTCCCGAAAATAATGATCTGTGTGTGTGTTTGTTTGTGCATAAGCATGCATATGTTTGTGTGCCTGGCAATGCAATCAATTTGGCACCACAAGCTAAATGACACCATTGAACTGTGTAAATTGACTAGAAGGCTTACAATGATAATAACTGCTGTTTCAATCAGATTCCATTCAATGCCGCCTGCATCAGTGATCAGATAAATAGCTGATGTTGATGTTGCTCAATCATTCAAATCACTCCCAAGATTTCATTAGCAGTCAAGCATGAAATGATGTTATGGTTTAGAGAGCTGAATGTAGTATAAATAAGTTTCTAGTAGGCAGATGTGTTAATGGCACAGAAGGGTTTGATTTGATGTTCGCTCTTGAATTGCTGATTCAGCATCAACTATGGATGCATATGTGTTTAGCCACACATCCTTCTACATAATATGCTGACACAGATGAAGAGAAGCAGATAAAAGGAGGAAACACAGATGAAAACCTACACATTCCTATAATACCCAGACTGCGATGGCTTACATTCCACCACTACTCACCTCTCCACACACAGCTGTCTAATAAATTTAGCAGAGTTTGCCTCGTTTTCCTTCAGCCCTGGACTCCACAGACAGGACTCCAGTTACTTGCGGCTTTGCTCTGCCGCCCTTCACTGGCAAAGCAGACTGTGCCTCTGTGGCATCCGAAGCCCACGGCAAAAACACTACGGCTATTGAGCCCCCAGGAGCACCTCCCGGCGCGCCCGTCTACTCTGGCGCAGGCTATTGTTTGTGTTGGCACTGCATATAAAGACATCCTTTCTCATGTCTGCTCCATCACGCCTTTCCAGTCTTTGGAAAACACAGTCACCGAACAACAGGACCTACCCTGTAGCGATGGCCATGACATATGTCAATATGTCTGCCAAATAATATTTGTCATAATCCTGAGCCTCGTAAAGAATTTCAAAGTTTTCTTTCAGTTTCTGCTCCACTTGGAAGTGAAAGTAACAATATAACATATTTCATTTTAATGGCTCTCATTAGGCTAACAATAATAGAATCATTCAGGAAGCATAATGTTGTTTTAGGAGAAAGTGCCCCAAACTGGAGGACTGAGTACAGATGTGGGTACGTGAAGGCAGCTATGAGTATCATGATCTGCTTTGCAAACACTGTGAAGTCACCTGAAGACACAATTCACATCACATTTCAACACGGAAATACAAGTCATGCCACGGAGGAGTTTGGAATGAAGTTTATCCTAAGTACTGAGCTGTAATTAAAATAAATCAGACTAAATACTGTACGTTAAACAACTGGATTTCTTCTTTCTTCTTCCCTGGCAAGCAAATTTAAATTCATTTGCAACTGTTAGTTTATCAAGTAAGAGTTTTTTCATGGATTTTTGCAACTGAGTGAAACTGCTGTCAGGATCTCATTTATCAAAGGAAATTCTGGCAGTTTTGTTTTCAAAAACTCTGTACATCCAAGCAGAAAACAACCTCCAGTCCAGACAAAGTCATCAAAGAATGAACATGACAAAACTCAGGATCAGTTTACATATGACGAGAACTTCCCCCAGCTACCGTGAAAACTTGATCAGCCGTATTTAAATATTAATTGGAAGCCACAGTTGAAAGCACACCAAGAATGAAGGCAGAATGAAAACACAAATAATTAATGATTCCCCATCTCTCTTGCTTATGTCTTTATTAGACATCCATGTCAAGGTATTGGGAGGGTGGAAATAAGCCAAAAGCACTGTTTAGAAATTAAAAAAGAAGAATAACTACTAAATGGTCGGTGAATCATTTTTTTTTTTTTCCAAAGTAACACAGACAGTGGGGGAAGCAATCAATCACAGAACAAAAGCACAGAGATAAAGCAGTCATCCTCGATCTACGTTCCTTTTGCTTAAGAATGTGAAAGGAAGCTGAGGAAACCTTTTGTGCAGGTCACGAGTGTGCTGAGAAATTTATTCATGTTGACATATTCCAGTGGAACAAGATATCCTGAGTGTGCAAGTTCCATTCATACCACATTTCCACAAGACCTGGTGGGTGCAATTCAGCAGATCTTACATTTCAACATGCGCCCCATTCAGGCAGTCTGGATAGGACATGAGGCCTGACTTTACAGAGCGATGGAGGCATTCTGAGAATAACAAGCAGACTCAAATTCATGATAACAACCCCTGGAGGAGGGGTTACACAGCAGCATGTTTATTATTTCATTTCTTTCAATGCCTCCCATAACCTCTACTTGAGACAGTGCCAAGGCATTTATAAGAAAAGAGTTACACGGGGGCACGTGGACTAATTCACCCTTTCTATGACAAACTACCTGACAGCGGCTAATGTTGTTTGGCTTCCATTTAATTCACACACACAGCCAAAGCTTATTCAACGGTCTCTAGCACACATTGGAAGTCAATAATGACACAAGTCCTACAGGCGCGAGCTAGAGAAGAGCCAGCCGCCCATATCATACATCAACATTAACACAAGGCTTAAAACACACCAGCCCAGTTCAGAGGAATCTCAGAATAAAAAAAAAGACAAATTCCTGCCATTACAGAGGAATGGATTTCAAATGTAGAGTAAATCTGTTTGTTACCTAAGCTGTGTCCTTGGGGGTTTAATGCATGCTCCATAAAACTTACTGTTTTATTACCTGAAAGCACAGCCCGGGTCTCTGCAGGTTGCAGGGCACATCGATCTGTAGCCCCCCAGTTACTCATTACAGACCCCGTCCCAGCTCTCTGGGCCCACAGATTAACAAACAGGTCCTTTATGATTCATTGTGTCACAATCTATAATAATGTGAAGCGCTACATTAGTTTTTTCACGAAAGCATGACTTATTCTAGGTTTTCAATCATACACGCTTCCAAAATAAATGGGCTTGGACAAGAATGTGGAAATATCAGATGGCAGAGAGAGGATGTTGCTCTAACTCCCGTTTTCTGGGATCCTAGAAATTCGCGAGTCTAGGGTGCAGCCAGGAGACTCATATGTTTTAACTTGTTCTCTTTTGATTGAACGAGCACCAATTGTGTCATTTTAATCAACTCAACTTCCTAACAGCCTCAGTTGTCGATCTAAAGCAAAAGGCTATATCAGTAGAGAGCAATTCTCACACCCACATGGTAATCTATTTGAATTCCGGGAGTTCACTTGGCCATTTTTTTCCCTTTTCATATATTGGCTTGGCAGAATTTCTTTTGTGGAAAAAGGAATATCTTGTCTATGGGAAAGAGCAGTCAAACTATGTTTTACATCTGGTGTACCTCAGATCATGAGCTGCTGAACATTACTATCTGCAGTTTTGAGTCTTGCTCAGGGTGACCTCGGGCATGAAAAGGATGCAGGTAATAAGATACACTATACAAAAGGACACATCAACACTGTAACAAAGTATGGCAAGAACCTTGAGCCATATAGATGCATTAAACATATTTTCTTTGGCCTACAGATGGAGCCAACTAGGCTTGGATTCTGATAACTGGAATGATTTTCAATCCAGTTCTACTTGGTAACATGCCCAATATTCACTGTCTTTTTTTAGCTCTGTTTATCTCAGCCATAAAACTGTGAGCTGAGAGATGTCGAAAAACTTCATAGAGCTGAGAGGAACTGCAGAGTTTGGTGATAATTATCTATGGGTTCATCACTTGCAGCAACTTCTTTCACATTGTCACAGTTTAGAAAGAATATTGATTACAGCAGCTTTACATTATTTATTTGTTGCTTAGAGAATCTAAAGATATTTAGTTACCTAAAAATATTTGATAAAGGAACAAGATTTGATAAGCATATTCGATTCTGGATACAGATTCGATAAAATGCTATGGAATCCCTTGCCACCTGGTAGCTATTAGTTAACTATTCCTAGAAACTTCCCCGTAAAAGCAAACACTGTTTGTGAAATAGGACATAGTTCAGTCAGTCTATGTCAGCCTTCCATATACTTTCCGATCACAGCTGTTAAACAAGTCCACTGTATAAATAAGGTCATTGCCTCACTTAAACCTTTAACCAGTACATTGTACAGCATTCAGCAAAGTTGTTGCACTGACTGCTGGAAGGAGCAGTTTCAGAAAGAGGGACATGGTGAGTCAGCAACAAAGTAACATCCTCAAACAAACTCTCAAACAGGATGAGATTCCTTTCCGTGTATATCTCTCCATGCATTTTGGAACTGAGCCCTAAGAGCCCAGTCATCATTACCACTTTGAGTTACACGGGAGGTCCAGTGTGAGCGTGACAGGTTCACTTCATTGTCTGCTGGACCTCCTGTTTAAGCGCATAAACATCTGCTCAGAACAAGGTTAAGCTATTTTCAGGGGGATGCTTGCTCCTCAGCATCATGTTTAAGCAGACCTTACATGGACTGTTTCCTATGGAAATGACAGAATAATGAGCAGCATACACAGAAAAGCCAGTTCGCCATTTTTGCAATTACTTTGCATTTAATGATGAAACACCAATGAATTCTGTGTAATAAATGAGATTCATAGCTGCTGCACAGCGCATAATGATCCCAGAGGAGAATTCTGCCTTTTATTTGCTGTAGCACAAAAAGTAACTCAGCTCCAAGACAACAAGATAACAAATACATGTGACTTGATGGAGTGTCAACACAGGACAGAGAAAGAGGAGATGTGGAAAGTATGGACTGAGGGGAAGGACAGAGAGGATACGGCGAGATGCACGTGATAAAGAGAAAGAGTGCGAAGGGGAGGCAAAGAAAAAGCAGCATGCACGCATTGAGTACAGTGCAGCTCTGTATTCTCATACCGCCATTCTCACATACAGCTGACTGATGAGGGAGAAGCCGTCTCACGCTCTGTGCATCTAATAGGCTTTAATGATGTCCTCGCCATGTCATCCATTCTGTTAACAGGTTTAATGAGAGCAGGTCCGGGTGGACTGAACAATTGGGGAAAACACATCAGAGGTCCTGCTATAGGTTTCATTGAAAAGATGTCAACAGGATGACATGTGCAGAAAGATGTTGGGACTAGAAATGGGGGCCAGTTCAGAGGCACAGAAATACGAGAGAAGCTTTGTTGTTTTTGTTTTTATACAGCAGCTGGCAAATCACACACACTTTTACTTAAATATACAGTGCATCTTGATAAATATGTATTTTAAGAGACACACATAAACACAAAGAACTCTCCCTCCCTCCTGGCACTGTGCATCAGCGTGACATCAGACTACAGAGCAGCGGCGTTGGCACCCCAGTGTACGAGCATCAACAGCTCTATGTTACATACTTTCCACAGAAATACACCAATACACTCACACATTCCTCTATCCTTTTATTCTCTTCATCTCTCGTTTATTATTTTTCAGATTGAGTTATTGTTTGGTCTATAAAATGCCATTAAAATACGGTAGGGAAAAATGGCCATCATAATTTCCCAGAGACCAGGGTGACGTCTTCACATAGCTTTTTATATGTCTAAAAACTGATTATTATCAAAATAACCAAATATCAGAATTGTTGGTCATTAATTTTCTGACTGATAATTTAAGCACTACCCTGATGCTTGGCAGCTAACCCCAAGACAGCGGTTGTCTTTACAGAACCTATATGAACCTGCACTTCACAGCCAGATCCCTCTCTTACTCTCACTCACACACACACACACACACACACACACACACACACACACACCTTTAGAGTAGACCACCTACCTCCACACATCTGTCTCCGGGTTGGCCTGTACAGAGTGAAACAAGACACAAGCTTCGAGGACAAATTGCTGCTGCTCTTTACAGAAAAAAGTAAGGTGACCGTGGTTACTGGAAAGCTACAGAGGCTCTGTCAAGCACCGGAGACTGGGAAACTCCATCTGTCTGACTTACTCTCCACTAATCAGCACATTCCCCTAAATGTCAATAAAAAGAGGAGGCTCTCCTCACACAGAGCACCCTCCCTCCCTATACCTCATCAGCTTCACTCAGCTGTGTCCCTCACAGCCTCACTTTCTTTGAATTTCTCTTTCTTTCATTAACCTATCTCGCTCCCTTTCCCGTAATCTGCTATCCTCTCGTTCTCACCTCCCCAACATGCCTCTACCCTGTTCTGTGGTCATTTATTCAGCTGCTGTGTTGGTGTCTGAGGTTTAGTGGGGACACGTACGGAGCCTGCGTGTTGCAGCTCTGCAAGGTCACCGATTGTTGTTTTTTTTTCATCCCTCGCTCTTCAGGACACATGGTGTTGCCGAAGGGGAAATCTGAGCTCTCAACCAGAAGACATCCTCAGACTGCACGAGCACAATCCAAAACATAGTTAGATAACAGGTCATCTAACAATCTCTTTATAAATCTCTTTAAAAATCTGATTAAACATAAAAGGTTTGAGTTTGTCAGAGGACAGCTGAAAAATCATCTCAAATGACCATATATCCTACTTATTCAGGAATGAATGATACTGTACTGACACTGTATCTGCAAGTAACACTGTCTAAGACTGCCGTGCTGCAAACATACTTTCCTCCGTGCTTCCTCTGCTTTTGTGTCCTGCTTGGGCCAGTTCTGTCCAGTTGGTCATAGCTGATAGAAATGTGTCAATACTCAGAAAAAAAAAGAGCACTGTCTAAGACTGCCGTGCTGCAAACATACTTTCCTCCTATGATTCACATGAAACTAAAACTGTTCTCTTTCTCCCTCTCTAAGAAATATGAGTCATTCAACTAAGAAATAATATTTTTTCTTGTGGGGAAAATCCTTATTATATCAGACCTGTTAAGTAAACCTTGGCAGTAAATCTCTATAACATCTATCTGGGAGAGAAGCCAGAGAAACAGGCTACAAGGCTGCAGCAGCCTCTGTGGGACTCCAGACAAGGCAAGAGCCCCCATCTGCCTTAATTTGTCTTCACTCCACTCACCAATGGCTCACAGTTGAATTGAGGACTGCTCATTTATCTGACTTAAAATATCTCCCATTCCTTAATTACTTAGCTCTCTGCCCTTGACTTACTCACAGCAGAATGCACGAATCAATTGAATAAGTGGCCATTAAAAGGCAGACAACTTTGACGAGTAACTTTGTCTGTTTCTTTATAAAAAAAACGTGCAGTCAAAGCTGTGGACTATCCACACAGTAGGAGGGAGATCAACATAAAACCAATATCAAGCAGTCACAGGAGATTTTCTCAGACCTTGAGGCTGTTCTCTGTCTTGAAGTCTCTCTACCAACAGATGGTGCTAGTGTACAGTCCACGCTGCACCGGGAGTGATGTCGAGTTTAGGATCCCACTCGTCTTTATAAAGAGGGGGCAAGGAAAGAAGTTGATGTAAAGTACAGTGGGAGGGTTATTGTTTCAAAAAGGGGTAAAATGTACAGGGACAAAGGAGTTAGAGCTACAGATTGTGAGGGAGAAGAACTTTATTCTTTGGTTCCCCGAGGGAACTCATTTAATCTGCAGGCGGACATGTTTATGTCCACATGAGGAGGCAGGTTTATCTTTTCGTCTCATTTGTCAGAAATTAGATTTCAATTACAGCCTTAAGTGGCCCTTATTTGCAAAGGAAATGTCTCAAGGTTGGGGTAAAAAGCCCTGACACCTACAGTAAGTTGACACATAAGTTCCCACTGTAATTCTGCTAGTGGTAATAATAACGAAGCTGATGATTATCAATAATTCAACTCTTGTGCACCACTGATTCATTTATGTGGTCAGAATAATTCCAGTCTAAAGAGAAAGAAAAACAAGGTAGACTGACAATATCTGTATGGAATGAGTGAACCCTGGTGAATGATGTCACTAAGAAGCATGGGGGAAAGTCATGTGACTATGAGAACCTGAGTGATACACGCATTAGATGTCTCTGTGGATGGAGCCTCATAGATTGAAAGCAGGATTTATCAGAATTGCGTTCACGTGCACAGATCTCTGAGGCCAGTTGTCAAGGCAACAGCTAAGGCTGACAAAAAGAAAAAAAGACAGCCTGTATCGTTATAAGATATACATGTCTGTGTACGTGCCTGCTTTTACAGACAGCTCAAAGCAATTAGTCCAATCAGGATGAACATTTAACTTTAATGACTGTTTACCAGCACCAGTCGCAGCCTCCCTGACAGCACGGTTATTTCACTCTCATGCAGGAACATGCGCTATTTTCACACTATGCATGCAAAAAAAACATGTTCATCATCAAATATGAACTGATGAAAACATTTTAAATTTGGCTCTTAATTAGCCTTATATAATAGAGCCACAGAGTATACAGATGATGTATGTCCTTTCTCCTAGCTGTGCTACATATAATTAATGTGCTTATCATATCAGCATTGAGAATCTTGGACAATGATGTTCTGATGCTTAGTGTTCTGCCAAGAGCTGTAGTTTATCAATTTATCCACATATTTATTGCAGGCTCAGACAGAGCTGAAAGACCCCAAAGGGACCATTCTGTTTTACAGAGTAAATGCACTGTTGTGCCATTATCAACTGCTCATTTCTGACATAAATCAAAACACTCTCTCTATAATGAGGGTCTGCTTTGTCACAGAAAAGAGCTGGGGGATTATCAGCAATTACAAACCTGAGCTCTGCAGGCTCAGCTTGTTCACAGCTGAGCATCAGTTCCCAGTACCTACAGTGGTGCAGGTAAAGACAATGTACGCACACTAATTCCTAGAGAGATTAGCGATAAAGAACTGAAGACGATGCATGCCAGTCTTGGGATTCTGCAGCAGAAGACTAGATTGGGTTCTAATTACACAATTATGAACTGTTCTTTTTTAGCATGTGCTTACATATTTGTATGTGAATCAACCAATAACTGACTACTGTTCACAAACTGAGACTGCATAATATATGCATCTGTGCATGTGCAAGAGTGTGCACATAGTATAAAGACCACAAAGTGCAGAGTGTGTATAGAAGAGCTGCAGTGCAGCAGCATGAGCTCATCACCCCCCCCCCCCCCCCCCACCACCACCCCAACCACCACCCGCAACCCCCATTACATAAGTTAATGCAGCACACACCCTCATTATTCTCCAGGCAAGCGCTGTGAAGAGATGTTAAGGAATATGTCATCAAAAGTAGAATAACAGGAAAAAAAAGACACAGAAAGAGACAGTGCCTGTGTTTCCTTCTGAGCTTTTACAGTCCCCCCGCTGATCACAAAGAGCAGGGCAGAGCAGAAACAACACATGTTTTGGCCCAACTTACATCATACATAGCGTGTACAAAAAGGAAGACTGGGAGACATTACAAAAATATTAAAATTGTTCCTTACGTATGAATCTTTATTTGTACTCTATGCATTTTCCTCATCAGACACCTCAGCAAACACCCCGAACATGTAAAGTGTTCTCTCCAGAGGGTGGCATTCTTGAGCATTAGAGTAAACAAACTAGCCTCCTCAGATGATTAGCATTTCAAAAGCTGTACAGCTTAACATGAGCAGCGTAGATACTGCAGCAGAGGCAGTGTTCACAAATATATTCTCCCATATTGTTGTAACCCTGCAGCAAGGGAGAGACAGTGAAACTGTAGTTTATTCTCAATCCTTTCCCTTATGGTCACACAACACTAGCAAATGCATTACTGTCACAATCAAATGTCCTTTCAGCAAAACAAGGTAGCCAAGCTACATAAAACTATTATTCTTAGGAAGTAATATAAAAGTAATCTAAAGAAGAGAAAAAATGTTCCACAATGCTGACGTCCCTCTGAGAGAGACATGAGTGTAAATTATTGAGAGTGTGGACACTGACTACAACTTAAGCATAGATTAGAAAAGGCCTGTGCATATATGCTTTAGATACCCGTAAACTGGATCAAAAACATGCATCAAGCTCTTGTTCTGGTCAAGGGCACTGATAAAAAAATACATGAAGATTCACCCCAAATGGAAGCCAGCCCATGGCAATAGCCTGAGGATACAAAGTGTTGCAGTGTAAACCTATTTTCCACTGGATGAGCATTTGGACAAGTGAGCAGCAGGTGAGTGGAAATATGCTGCATCAACTACATTTGGGTTTGGCACCAGTTTGTGTGACTGTGGTCCACTTCTGGAAATAAATCCTATAATTACAAAAGGAATATCACCATGAATTTAATCTATTCAATACCAAATCTGCAAGGCAGGAAAACTAGTTGACTTTTCTTTTATGGATAAGTGCAACTTGAAACCACCATTAACAGCCTCTTCACATCTCCATCATCCTGACATTTCTGACCAGAATACGACTTCCATCCTAGACACATCTAAGCTTTTCCAACCCTGAGTGTATTTTTTCACTCACCACAGTGGAACTGCAAGCTTGCTTTGGCAGGTTGCTGATTTTCCATTACAAGCAGTTCCTCTCAATCCGCCACCCCCGCCAAAAAAAAAAAAAAAAAAGAGACCTCGTTTGTCATAAAGCCAGCCTACCAAAGCAGGAGACCAACAAAGGGGTCAGCGCCAGCTCTCATTTGATCTACAAGCATGATGTTGAATCACCTACTCTCCAGCACTTGGTCCAGCTCAGGCCAACACCGATTTGTGCTAATGTCCCCCGAGTTAAGTCCCGTTGGAGCTATTTACTTATTATGAAGCAGTCCAGTTCTGTCAGGAAGTGTTTAACACCCCAGTTCATTCAGATGAAACACTGTAGAGCCTCCTCCTGTACTCTGTCCCATGGATACCCACTATGGGATGAGGAGGCACTAGTGATAAGCTCCAGATCCACATGCATTAAATAAGTAATGCGGTCGTCGCCTGACTGGAGTCAGATCAGATGTACCCTGCCCTAGTGACTAAGGTGTCACTGTTACTGGATTCCCGTCTCAGTCATGGATCTCCACATTACTTTAATCTCTCAGATATAGCATTAACCTATTCAGGATGTTTAGCTCCATTGGCTCACAAATATTGTTCTTTATGTTTGTTTTCTTTCCCAATGTACCATCCAGAAAAGTGGGAGAGGACGGGGATATAAAAGGATAGACAGCACTGGACTGGACTAGTAATAAGGAGCTCATTTGGGGCAGCTACTGTCAGCCCTCCCAAAAAGTAGCCCAATCAGAGCCTAGAACCCACCCAGTTATTATAAAAGTAGCCCAATTAAAAATTTTCATTTAAGAAAAGGTGTTTTCGGTCCTATTGTCTGTGTTCTTCTGTTTTATCAGTCTATTTAGGCAAACTCAAAACCATGCTTACAATACAGAAAACATATCAACATAAACGTCATAAACTCTAATAAAATCAGTCAGTTAGATAATGTTTGCATTAAAAGGTTTTCACTCTTATGAACAGATGTACACCTTTACAAGTATTTTATCACAGAGCTATGACAGAAAAAATTGGAATAAAGTTTTAACTTAGTTGTAATCAACTGAAATGACATCTGTGATTTATTGGGTTACAGCCTAACTTTTCATCCACGGAAAACTGTCTAAAACAATTTTATCCACCCAGATTACAGCTCAATCTGGCAACACTGATTGCATCAATGTTCTGGACTGGCAGATAACCTGAGTTGAGGTATTGGAATGTGAATCGAGAGAGAAATAGTCAGATTGGTGATACTGTTATTTGTTTTTGTTAAAAAAAAAGTGTTATCAGATATTCAGACTCTTAAATGTATACATTTGCACTGACCTCAAAATCTTAATATAATGACTAAAAACATCCCTGTATATTTGCTTTGCCCGCCAGTAAGGATAAACAAAAATCTGATCTAAGAAAGACAAACCAAAGAAAAAAAAAAAAAACAACAAAAACATCAACAATAAGTTCAGAGAAAAAAATAGGAGAGATATTATATGAAAGTCAACATTGTGCGAGGTACAGAAGTGTTAAAATACTTTTGACTTTCCCTGCAGGCTACATGATTATCACAGGTCGAGTGTAACAGAAAGGCACAATGGAAGATACAAAATTGGTCAATTAATCACATAATCCTATCGCTATGGAGTCTGAATAATAAAAAGAAGAAGGAAAATCTTTTCTATATAATACAGAATAATGATAATCTTTGTGCTGGGTTCATTCAGAGAGATTTGAATCCTGTATGTCAGAGGACATTCCTGCTGTACACTTCTATGGTAAGCCTAAATTAAGCGATAATAAGGCTTAAAAGAGATGATGAATGGAAGAATAGCCAGATTAATCTTAAGTCATATTACCAAAGACATGTCCTTGATAAAGTAGACTGCCTTGAAAGACCTTGAAAATGTCTTTACTGTTCACTGTCCACCTTTTTCAGCTGTAGGCCAGTGAAAATTTATTTCCATGGTTCTGGAAAGGAAACCACTAAGCTCGAGCATATAGACAGGGATGTTATTTGATCAGACGTCAGAAATATCTGCACAGACTTCTGCGGTTAGTCGGAAAGACAACCCTCACTTATACTGGAGGCCACTGCCATCCACACTGGTCCGTGCCAGATGGTCTCCTACCTTATAGTTCGGCTGGAGATGCAGTACTTCCACATCGCATTCCATATGGCAGTGACATCACCGGAGGCATCAGACATGCCGGAAAAAAATGCGCATGGCACCGAAAGGAAGTTTCAGCAAAGTTTGAAAAACACAAAACTGCAGCAACTCCCCCTAAAAGAGCCACAAAAAGTACAGTCTGTGCTCACTCCCTTCCTGACCACAAATTACACACCACATCCTTCACTTTCCATAGAAAAACCACAGAGAAATTCATTCTTTTGCTGCTAAAGTTACTTCGTCTATGCCTTTTCGAAGTTCTCCCTGCCCTGGTTTATGTTGGGCTCAGAGTTGCTGCTCTAGCAAGCTGCGTGATGACCAAGTAAGGTAAAGGCCCGGTGCATATAGCAGAAGAAAATCATCCCTCTTCTTAACAAAAGCTCTCCACCCACATTGAACCACACCAGTCCTCTTTGCAGACACCCCTTCCTTTTTGTTCCTTTTTGCACCGTCCAATGCAATCTTCCACTCATCTGGTGCTCCCCAATGGTGATGGGCAGGGCCTATGTTATGTGTGTGCTTGTGTTTATGTGGAAGTGACTGCAAGAGGGAGAGAGAAAGAGTAATAAAGATAGATGGAGGGACAGAAAGAGCATGAGAGCTTTAAGTCCCTGTGTGTATTGTAATACTTGGGCCCGTGTCCAACAATCACACTGCTCTCAATGGGAAGGCCACGCAGGAGGGAGGGTGAACCCCAGTTCAGCAGCTGGGAGAGGCTGTTTTGAGTTACTACACTGACCTCGCTTTAACAACACAGTCTCAGTCCTGGGATACAATCTGACTATGTTACTCTGAAGCCCGAGCAATGTAATGAGTTACGCCCAATGACCAGGATATTCCAGTAACTCTGCGGGATTAAACACATAATGAGTTGTTCACAGTGTGTGGAAAAACAAAATCAACAATCTTCCTAAATAATTCCAAAGCCCACTGAGTCATGGACTGAGATCAGCCATTTGCAGCAGTTTGCAAAAGATATTTCTTTATTATTTAGAACTAAGTGGACCACACACCTTTTGAAGTCAGATTTGAAATTGCTGTATATAACGCTACAAAATAAAAGATCTGACATAAAAGCTGATCAGCAGCATTTGGTATTGAGGTAGCACCTACACCTGGGGGGCGGGGGTTCGGGGGTGGGGGGGGGGGGGGGGGGGGGGGGGGGGGGGGGCTGAAGCCTATGTTCAAAGAAGAGCTGCCAGCTAAATCATTGATGCATTATTAATGAATCATGGACATACTGTATCCTCACCTTCAGAATACTAACAAATTGTGTGTTTATATGTGTGCATTAGCACATTGAGATGTGACAGAAGGCAGGTAGTCCTGAATTTCACGCTGAATTTCATACTGGATCAGTGTTTTCACACCGCAGCTCACTTCTGATTCAGACATCAAACATCTGCGGGACTGGATGTGTATGAAGTAACCCTCTGCAAACATAGCTGGTCAGATATTTTGTGTCGGAGTAGCAGGAGGAGACTGAAACAAAATATTGTAGCTTGTGTCTGTAAAACTGCATAACCTGGGATCTGAATGATGTCAAATGAGGGCAAAGTATTGATTCTGAGCAACTACAGTCCTTTAAACTGCAGCTTGAAACACAAAAGTGAAATACATTTGATATTACAGATCATCAGACATATGGTGAATTAAGCTAAAAGTGAAGACCACCCATGGATAATCCATTCATGTCTGTCTTTTTGTTTACACCTTCAACATAGTTTTGTGCAAGCAAGCTCAATGTGCATCACAATTTAAGGGGCTGAAGTATATGTATGGAATGTAGAGCGTCAAATATGTGTGTCGTGATAGGCTGTAAAAGAGTCTCAAAACAGCAGCAGGGGGATGGGGTGAGTAATTTACACAGTGTGAGAGACGAGTGTGCACCTTTTTAACATACCTGGATTCTGCAGAATACATATGTCTTGGGTAAAACCTCTAATATGTTGTATTCAAGCACAGAAAAGGAAACCATGATCTTCAAGCTGTTAGATATCTTGCATTATCTTATTCACTGCAGTGATTTACACTTTGAAGTGTCACCAAAAGACATTAACTTAAATCTGATGTCATGATTGGCATGTTGTGGTGAAAGACTCATTAAAGATTCATAAAAAATTGATTTCTGTGTCAACTGTTGTTGCAAGCTCAGGCATATATGATGCAGTAGGTGAAAGGTGAATGGGGAGACATTCCCAATCGGACAGAGATGAATGAATTCAGTCAGAGCCAGCTCATCTCGTCCTTTTCAGCAGTGCCAACTAAACAGACAACCGACACAAACAAGATCATTCTAAGTGCCAAGTTACTTAACCAAGTGCTCCTACAAAATAACAGCCCTAACCTGGTTCCCTCGGAGAAATCGATGGTTCAGCCAGCTCGCATGCCCCTGAGTAATGTCTCTCTCAGTCAGTGTGCAGAGCTGAGCTCCACAACAGTTTCTCTTTCAATCAGACATGACTGATGAAGCAATGTCTGCTTTAAACACATTGATTTGCTTAATGCTGCAATTCAATACAGGCAGCAACATCAACAAGCTGATGGCGTTTTTTGATAAATATGAGCTGTCCAGAACACGTAGCGCAATAAGTTCAAGAAATGATCTAAGTCAAACATGACTGCAGAACGCAGCCATTTTTAAACATACCTCTTATAAAAGTTGTTGTGAGGGTGCAAACACAGCACATGCCAGTAATCCAGGCAAAACGCTTTGAACTTCCACATCCTCAGCTCAGACAATCAACAGGGCAGAATAGCAGCTGGATCCAACAACACTAAAAGGCACCAGGATGGCACCACAAGCACAGGACGCTACTCATTTCTTCAGCCAGTGAATCGCTAGCGTGGACGTCGGGTCTGTCCTCCTCTGAAGCGTCAGCCTCGCCACTGCCACTGGATAACAGCCTGAGTGGTTTTAACCCACCCAGAACAGCCACATCACTCCTGGACCTGTCTCAATCATCGCCAACCCAGAAAGCCAGGCCTTCTAGGAACCCTCGATAGGATTGATCTGGACCCCAGTATTTATGCTCGGTATCCACCCCCCCACCCCCCCAAAAAAAGCTCTATTTTGGCTGCTTCGGCTCTGTTTTAGCTCCTATCCAGGTCAGCCAGTCTGTCCTCTGTGCCGGTCCCTGAACACAGTGCGTCAGCCCAGGATCCTCTGAGACATCATGGCTACAGCCGAAGCACTGCAATGCTCCAGCAGGCACAGGTACTGGAATGTGTAGGAGTGCAGGTATGGGAAGGAACCCTCCAAAACTCGCTCATCCCTGTTCCACAGACTCAACAAGGATCATCAATGGCCTCCTCTGCAGTCTCCTCCTCTGCTGCCAGAACAAACTTTCCAATGAGGTGAGAGACTGGGTCCTCTCTCTCACTCTCAGCGTGGCTCTTTCTTCAGCCTAACGCCATCCCTTCTCCTCCTTTTCTCCGTCCTCCAGCAAAATCCCTCTCTCTCTCTCCTCCTACCTATGTCCCCTTCTCCCGATCCTCTCCCTCTTTCTGTCTGTCTCTCTCTCTCTCTCTCCCCTTCTTACAGCTTCTGCCATCCACACAGGACCTCCCAGAAATGTGCCGATTCTGGTTGCTGGGCAACACTACCGTACTACTGAAGCTTCAAATGGAAGCCTAGCAGAGTAGCCGCGATTGGTCTGCATTTCAGCGGGGAGGGGTTGCTGCAATGTTGTATGAGCACATGAGTTTAAACACATGCTTTGTTAAAATAAATATGAGCTTCAAGTGCTTTCATGTTTTCACAGTGTCTAGTAAACGAAAGGAAATGTTGCCTTATTTGACTCATCAAGGTCGTGGAAGCATTACAGAAAACACAATTGCACCTAGATTGCCTGGGCAAAATGCTCAGTTATGGTCAATAGAGTGATTCATGAACTGAATTAAAACTGTTAGGCTGAGATAGGAATGGTGCAATGGCAGAACGAATGGGGTGAAATTGAATTTATGAGTATAAGAAGGCCAGTATGATAGACCTGGATCAAAGAAATGTGTGTCTTCATTAGAAGCATGTTTCAATGTGCTGCAGTGCTTAGGGGAGCCATACGACTTAGACACATAAAACATTGCTCTCTTTTCATGCGTAAGGGGTGGGGGGGTTGCATTTGAACACAAGCACAGAGCTGTTCTTTCTCTGCCTGAGATGCAGTGCCACGCTGCAGTGCCACCCAGTCCCAGCAGTCATGGGAAAGGGGTGTGGAGGGGCCCCTCATCAATATTCAGGCACGGTCAGAGTCCAAACACACAAAAAATTTATTTAGACAAACAAGCAGAGTACAAACACACAAATAAACACACATATTATTGTGTGTGCATATTTACACATTAACACACTAATTGGTGTAGTTAGATCTGATTCGTCTGACAAGTCATCTCCACATGACTCTTTTCACACACCTCCTGGCACAATATGGGCTTCCTCTGTTTTCCCAAGCCAAGATATAGACAGGCCAGAGCAGCGCAGAGGCTATAATGAGAGCCTGTGTGAACAGCAGGGACACTAAGGAATTAATTAATCTAAACACCATTCATCAGCCCTTTGTCACAAATCAGGAATCGCAGAAAATGACCACACACTGACTGAGTCTTTTATCTGTGCTCCTCATCTCAACTTGCCTTTCAGTGAGTTAACATTCCACGTTCTCCCTACATAACAAGGGTGCTTATCTTCCTGTTAAAATTTCAGCACTCTGAACTTCAGTGGTTTCACATCATTTGTCGGGAAGAAAAATTAGGAAGCGAATTTAGTGCAGATTATCAGATAATATTTAGAGATAGAGAGAGGCTAATGCTGGAGATAAAATCCACCAACCGCAATTAAGGCCACAGTTAAAAGGTAAGCGACTGCACTTATAAATATTTTCCTCACTATTTCCAAAAGCACATTATGGCTGTTGTTCATCATGACGACTTACTCATGTGGGTCATACCAGATGGAGAACCCTTTTAGTTCCCCGTTTCTCATTCATGTGAAGTTGCCTGCCAGTGGTGAGTGTGGGTGGAAACCCCACTGTTTATGTGAGCAGAACATACTGGAGTCTGTCAAAGGCAAAGAAGAGCAATTATTGCAGCACTGACTGGCAGAAAAACACAGATGGCTCTGATTCAAGCACACATGACAGGCTATTATTTGTTTTTGCAGGATGAAGAGCTGAGCATGTTTGTATACAACCACAACAGTATATGATTTCATAATGAGATGGAATGATCACCCAACATGGCACTGGCATGTTCATATGTCTGGTGAACTGATGTGTGTGTGCTTTAAAGAGCCTGCTAAATGAACATTCTTTCTAATCATCACGATGCATATCTCCACCTACACTTTATCAAGCTGAGAGTTATCTTGTAGGCTGTCAGTTTTTCTTCAGTGTTTGGCAAGGGTGAGATGTATCCAGTGGCAAATTACTCACTACCAATTTTTTTGAGAGATTATTCTATAAGTAAGAGTGGAAAGTGACAGGCAATATCAGACAAAGGAGGGGGGTAATATGCAACAGCAGTGCCTGACTGATTCACATCTGGGACCTTACATGGTTACACGTGTCTCAGTGCCTCAAACTGCTAGGCCACCAGGACTCAAACACTCATCATTCATTTTGATGCTCTTTTCCGCATTTGTGATGGAGGTCTAAACCCTGAAAATCAATGTCAGTGCCTTTCAGCAGAGGTCATGGTCAATGTCAATTATGTAAAGCAACCAAAAGCATGTGTTTGTATGTCATTATGAGTGCAAAAAAGCATGGTGAGGACATAAAAATATGATAGGTACTTCTTTCCTGCCTGACTAAAATCCCCATCGCACCGCAGGTAGATCAATATGTAGCTACACTGTTTCAGAGATCAAAAGGCTATACAAGACAGACAATTATATCTGTTCAGCCATCAATCTGAATAAATGACCTCATGTGAAACGCCTATAAAAGCCTTTTGACAAGCACTCATTGTCTCCAGGTTTCTACGAGTGCATTATACTGTAGTACACTGATGCGGGCTGATGTTGTGCTTTACAATGCAGGGAACTCACAGTCCCTGCGACTGAGCCAGTAAATCGCTGATAAGCCGCCCTAAGGATTTCACGATGACCTGCTCTGTGTGGGTCATGTGCAGTCAATAAGCACAGTAGAAAATAACCTGCTGCAGAAAATCCTCTGGTCAATGGTACCTGAGAATGGGTGAAACGGGGAGCTGAAGTAGTGGACAAGCGGCTGTGCTCAGCTTGTGCAATACACTGGAGAAACAAACCATGGATAAGAACCTGGAGCACGGCTATAAAAGATAAGACAGACAAGCAAGAAAATGACAATTATGGGTGGACCTTAAAATCGACCCGTTTGTAGGGTGGCTGTCCTGCCCACAAAGAATCTGATTGGACAATAGCCTTAATGCTAACCCTTTGTCTGTCTTGTTAGGCCTTCCTGCCAAACTGATCCATTCAAAAGGGGACAAAAGAAGATAAACAGATTCCATAAGCTATAATAACCATCATACATCATAGAGTAAAAGCCACTAAAACTTCATGATAAAGATATCATGATAACTAGTATTTAAAGTATACAGAAGAACCTGGGCGCATATTAATGTCTGTGTGAGGGTCTGTCTGAAAGGATGTATGTTAGAAAAGTTCACCCCCTGGTGGCATATTGGCGCAACGTCTATGCTAACTAATGTGATTGGGGGAATGAGGAGTCTGACAGGCATGCTGATTCACTCAGAGCACATAAACCCAATACATCATGGAAATTAATTTATTTCTTATTTATACCGCATCAGAGAAGCTTGCAATAAATGGCAGACTTTAGATCTCAAGTCTACCTCTCTAACTTCTACACAAAAACAGCGTTTATTTTTAGATCAAGAAACACAGTTTATGGGAGCTGCATGGACAATGCAGTTTACAACTAAGATTCAGGGGGATTTATAATGGTGCCTCACTGATGTGTCACACAGTTAGGCTTCCTCTTCTATTTGGGTTAAAAAACACAATTCCTGCAGTGAGCAGGGAGATAAAATTACTGGCAAAGAGAGAGGCACAGAAGCTCAAGAGTATCTGACTAGTATGTCAGCTTATACTATAGGGCAGCTACTATTATTTCAGATTATTTTGTAGAAGTGCTCTGGGGAGACTATCTTACATGAAAGTTGCAGCACAGTTTGCACAAGTGCAAGCTCTTGTATCGCACAGATTGTACATTACAGCTGTTTAACCCCCAGCCTGGAAGCAGCCAGGCAGAAGATAGGTGGAGGGGGGAAAGGGGCAGAACAGAAGGGAAGGAGAAGGAAGGTTTGGAGACAATCCAGAAAGAGAGAGACGCATGCAGGATCAGTAGGGGATAATAACAGCAGACACACTCCTCGCGCTTTGGCTTTGCAATAAAGCAGAAAGCACTGGACAGACAGCAAGGTGAAGAAAAAGAGAACAAAAAATGGGGGGTGAAATCCTCTGTGGCTGCTTGGAGGCGGATCCTATTGTCTTCAGTCTCTGCCAGCTATCTTGAAGGCCTTTCATAACCTGAGGCTGGGCAACAGAACTGATGAAGAGAGCCGTCTTCCCTGTCAGAGAGGGTACACTTAGATGCAGGACCACCAGACAAGCGCACGTGTTCAACACACCAGGCTGTATTTGACACAACACTCAAGTCCACTCTGAAAGAGAAGAGATGTTTGTATCTTCTTTAATAATCATAAAAATGATATAGTCTGTGGAATGATGTGTACAGGCTTATAACAGAGCCAGTTTTTGCACATCGCTATGATTCACCGTTTGAATCCCTGACAGGATTATCACGTCTTGCTATAAAGTAAGCACGCACAGCACAGACAGAAATTCCAGTCATGAAAAACGAAAAACATGCATAGAATAAATATACTGTAAAAGCATGAGTCAGTTGGTATGCACGCTGTAGAAATGGCTTAAAGCGTGAAAGCGGCACCCTTTTTCAATTCTGACACAGTGAACAGAAAACCATAGAATAGGAATCAATATGCGAGATAACATGCTCAGTGACATCTTGTTATGGTGGTTATTATATAACTTTGTTGATGATAAACATATCCTCATGCCGGTTTTCATTTTTCCCAGAGGAACATAATGTTCTAGAGATGCATCCTTTTCTGATGCACCCAACTCTCCTCTGTGCTGTCGCTTCTGACGTGGCTATTGGCAAAGGCAGGGGCTTATTTTGGGTGGTTTCAAACCACAGATGCACCAAGACTAGCTACTCCCCTGAGGAAACTTTAACTCACAGAGATGTGCCCATAAGAGCCCAGCAGCTCCCATTGGTTTGATAATCCTTACAGATGGCTGACACAGCTCCAGCTGCAAACTCAGCCACTGAAAAGTCAGTGCCAACCTACAGATGTCCAGCTGCTGACATTTGAGTGTGCAAATGACAGCCTTTGAGCTGACTGAGCTCAGCCAGAGCCAAGAGCCAAATGGTTACTGTAGCATTGGGTACAGTAGGGTACAGTATGGTACAGCAGGCTGCTTGACTTGACAGACTGATCTAGTGTTGGAGCTCTCTTTCCATCTGCGCTGGCAAAACACCTCAGTGAGGTGATTCATGACCACTCTATGATCAATTCTAATATATTCATGATCTATTATGTTCTACTGTGCTCTGTTCTAGTCTGTTCTCTCAGAATTATTGATGGAGCAGGAGAGGAAAACTTAAAGTGTTAATGTCTATCTGTCAAAACCATTAAGAAGAGATCAAAAGTTGATAAGCTATATATAAGCTATACAGCCCTTGGTATAATGACTAAAGTAGTAATGACGGTGCTTTAATAGCTATAATCATGTCCACCTTATAGAATGACTGTAGTCATTTATGGCAGCAGACAGTCACTCTATCAGAGAAGACAAAAATCATATTATGATTATAATGAAAAACTATTAAAAAGGACAGGCCTGTATATACATACAGCATGTTTTCCTGCTTTAACTAGTGACTCACGTCTAGCTCTGGAACATCATGCCCCCATCCACTGATGCCACATGAACTGACAGCATGCTCTGTGCCAGGTCATGTGCTGGCAATGCGGTGCATTGTGTACAGTTGCTGTCTCATGCAATAGCGGCATGCATCCTAAAGATTCTGTCTCCGGCTGAGGCATATTCTGAGCTATGCTGGCAGCTAGTCTTTGTGCACTCTATTGGTCTCGCAGGCCTAGCACACTCTGCTGTCAAAGGCACAGGCTCAAAGTGGAGGAATGCGCTGTCAGTGCCTTACAGCTCTGGTGACGCACTCTATTTTTCATCAGCGCTATCGTCACTTGAACAGGGGCATAGCATTAAAAATCTCTCAGCCAATAATGGGAAATGGGAATTCCTGCTGTAATGGCTTCATGGCATGAATGCCCTCTGAGAATGTATGACATTATCTGTATGAAGCCCACTGATGTTTATTAGTCACCTTATCGGTGCAATTCAGTGTGCTGAGCACAGGAAGGGATTTAGAACCACGCACAAAGATCAAACCTCCTGGACGTTAATGTCACAGACAATAGGATTACCAGGCATTTGGTTTTGAAAAAAAGACATGCACATCCCAACTCTGATACAAATCTTTCATGATCAGAATTACAAAAATCTGCATATTATTAGATAGCGATAATTTTTTTACCATGCATAAGCCAGGTAACAACAACTACTGAACAAAGAAGCCGGGCAGCATTACTGGTGCAAAGAATCTACAGATCCCTTCTGACAAAACCAATGCAGGAGCTTAGCAATACCATTACAGTTTCAATATTTGTACTATTATACAAAATGCAACACGTGCAGTGCAAACATTCAGTGTCTCTCCCTGCTGTGTGGTCCAGTACATTGCACCAGTAAACTGTATGACAACCAGTTACCTAAATGCTTCAGTTGTTCTTTCTTATATATGTGAGATGAATATGCATTTTCAAGGCGTACACGTTTGTGCTAAACAGAAACAAAATACACTTCCCATATCTTGTCGTTTTTTTGAGTGTTCCAACCAAGGCAACCTCTGCATGCCTTCAGGCCAGAGTAGTGAAGTGTAGTAACCTTATTTTTGGCCAAGTCCAGAATACCCTTTTCTTCGCCGTCAAGTGTTATAGGCACAGCATTACAATTCCAGAGGGACTGGAGCCAGCAATGGTGAAATTACATTTACAACAGAATAGAGTCATGCCATTCCAGCTCCTCATTAAATGAGTATTGGCCAGACACTGTGAGCCTCAGTCAAACCTACACATTAGTGTCGATCTGCAGCACATCTCCTCTGTCCTGTAACAACAACAGAGAATGTTTCACAAAGTTGTTGATTTGCACCAAACTTTGATCTTCGTGATCTTTGCCCCTCTGCCTGGTCATGTGACTTTCCATCTATAAGGATGGAAGAAGACCACAGACACAGAATGAATCATATAATCCAATTATAATTACTCATACACTAAAGGAACTGATCTGAGAAATGCATTCATGCAATAATGTGCACTGTACACATGGAAACAAGACAGAGCTTTAAGCCAGTGAATAGCAGGGGCAGATTGTATGTGAAGGACTCAGTGGAGACCTGTGAAGGTCTCATATTCATTAAAATGACTGATCACCATGTATGGAATTAGATCATGACATGACAGGGTAATTCTGCTCAACGTTACGCGCCAGCTGGTTAGTACATGTGTGAAAAATTCAAGCGTTCACATTCATAGTTATACTTACAGGGTAGAATCTAAACACACTACAACAACGAAAACACAAACTTAAATGTGCCTCTGCGGAGAAACAAGGTAGGAGAATGCTTATTCAGCTAAATACTGAAGGTGCTGAGTATTAGGCAAGGGTAGATTGTGTGCAGACAATTCTTATACAGCACCATTTCAAAAATACAAACCCTAACACACTTCAAAGAAAAAACACAATTTAATTTTGTCCACCTTTCATCCTAGCTAGATGTGACACGTGATTAACTGAAGTAGAGATGCAAGCTTTCCACACACAGACTGCAGGACTCATCACCATCCCAAAAATAACAGCTCAGACCCAGCCGCATTTTACACACACACACACACACACACACACACACTCTAGCAATACAACACGCACATACACATTGTTCAAATCACACCCGAGAACACACTCACACCCACATATACAGTATATACGGCAGACGATGTGAGGAACTCATGTGCCCAGGAAAAGCTGTCACAGCATCATCCACAAATTAGTCATTTTTCCCCAGCCACCCGATGCTCTAAAACCGTTGCTCACATGACTCTGTTGTGATTTGGGCTCACAAATACAATACAACATTCACGTTTCATCACTTTGTGTAAAGACACATGGTATGAAATCATCCTGGTGACATTTTTGCATCTCATTCACACCAACAAACATATGTTCCACCTCAGCGCCCCTCCCCAGGAGAGAGACGTTGTTTACTAAGGGCACAGGAAGGGAACATGAGAGGACAGAGCAAGGTCTGGATGCTATAGGTGACTCAGCATAGACACTAAAGAGGTAGACACCGTGTTTTCCACCACCACCCACTCGACTGCTGTCTCCATGAATGGGAGCGACACCAGTGCCGCCCGGGCAGGCGAGCACGCCTGACAGCATTCACAATGAACATGCTACTCACATGTCGTAGAGCCGGTAACCCATGGCAGAGCCCGGTCTGCTTGAGTGGGACCCGGGGTCTCGCGTTCGCCTGGGGTCCGTGCTGCTCACCACCGCGCGCCACACACTTGGTTTGTCCATCCTGTATGCTGGTCAATGGGACTCGACGATGGGATGGTGTGCGCACACTGGCTCACTCACATTCACTCTCCCTCTCCCTCCCAGTCACAAACATGGGCTGCCAGAGAGCAATGTGTGTGATGTAACAAGGAGTGTCCAAGAGGCTGGAGGCTGGTGGGGGGTGCTGCTGATGGTGATGGAGAGGAATCGTGGGGGAAGTGTCGAAGAGCCCAGAAGCTAAAGGAGCTGTCTGTCAAGCACCTACGAGAAGCCTCTATTTTAAAAGCATGGTATAATTCTTTACAGGTGCCAGTGCCTGGGGAGGCTGCTAATCCTAAAGAAAAAGGAAGAGGACGCGACCTGCAGGAGAGCTACTATTGACTGCCTCTCATAAACACAGAGAAGTATCTGCATACGCCTCTCTCCACCCTCTTATATGCTCCAAGTAGTACAGTCCTCAGCAGGGCCACACGATTGGCTCCTTGGTCTCCATAGAAACAGAAGGATGTGTCAGAGGTAGGGCTCATTATCATGCCTTCTCTCTCCTCCCTCCCATTTTGTTTTCACTCCCTCTCTCCTCTCCTTCTATCCCTATCTCCCTCTCTCTTCCCACATACACCCAACCTCCCTCCCCATCTTTCTCTCTTCTGGAATCAATGCACTTTTCTCTGTAGTGCCTTTCAAAACAGATGAGGCTTTCCAGCCTAATGAGGGATGGTACTAACAGGTAAGGATGCTGCATAGTTCTGATTAATTATGTCTGCACAGAAACAAAACACTACAGAGAAGACAGGGATGGGATCATGGAAGCAAATTAAAATTTCAGACATGATCAGAACAAAAATAAGTCATTTGGACTAGGAGCTACAAACTGTTTCTACAGTTCTGGACTTCATGTCGCCTGACACACAAAGTCACTGAAATAGAAATTGTGTTGCTTGCACACACATTGCATCACGTACAAGTGATGCCAAAATCAGAAAGGAAGTGTGAAAAATTAAGCAGAAATAAGGCAACATTACTTAAGTTTCAGTCTTAATTCAGGAGGAAAATGAATTAAGACTGAATCTTCAAAAGTTTTTGCTGCAAAATGGGTCAGAATGAACACAAGCTATAGATGGTGTAGACCTACAGCACAGTGGCTTCTTTAAGCCACAAGGTACTGTGCATCTATTGGGGAAATTATGGTACTGTTGTTGACACCTTCACCAGGTAACAGCATCCAAAGCGGGACTGCAGGCAGGCAGGAGAGTGTCTATGGAGACAAGCTCTCATCAGGACTTTTTAAAAGCCCCCCCCCCACACACACACACACGGGAGACAGAAACCCTGCGCTGATGGTGCACAGTCTCCAAGGGAGGTTACATTTCTTCCCAGGCAGACTCAATGGCACACAGCACTGTCCATATATCGAGTGTTAACGCCAAGGTGACTGTCATACCTTTATGTTTTTGTTAATAAACTTGTGTAGTGGCTAATTGTATATGTGCGTCATCGCGGTGCAATTAAACTGGCTATGTGATTTCTAATTATCAAGCACAAGTACTGATCCCTCCAGCTCTGACATGCGCCTGTCTTCACTAAACCATAAGCGCATGCGTGACTGTGCCTGTGTGTGCACACCTGTTTGTGTGTTTGTGCACACCCGTGAGAGTGCAGAGTGGAAACCCTGTATCATTTTTGACTCCAACATTATCACATTACCACATTAAAACTTCACATCCACATTTCCAGAGCAAGACCAACTGCTGTCCAGATTGCCATGGAATTTGTGCTCACATTCCCCAGATGAAGACTAACGTGTTTGGTAAGCTATGTCCATTTTGGGCACTCCATGAGCTTTCCTTTTGAGCCAACCTCAAGCCATGATATCCACTTTACATACAATTTATCACATAATACGGAGATTGCCATTGAATCTACTGAGCCTGTTCATGTTCGTAGGCAGATACAACTAAATTATAATATTATATATATATATATATATATATATATAAAAAACAATTGACAAACTACAGGTTTTTTGCCCCGTTTGGACAAGGCTCTGAGGTTAATACAACTGACATTTCTATTCAATTGCTGGACGTACTTCAGATTGCAGACTTAAAGACCTGTCTTGTAATGTCATAGAGCACAGAGATTAATTAGTTAATTAGTGAGGTGTTCCAGTAAAACTCAAGCACAATTCTACCAAATTTTGCCATTCAATGTAATGTTAACCTCCGGGTTGACTAGTGACCAATCTGTGTGCTCTGTTCACTGTGTGTGTACATACTGTATGTGTGTGCATGCATGGTGAAATGTTCTGGGGGAAGGGGTTTGCACAGGGGCAATGGCGAGCTCTGTTCAGTTCAACACAGAGTGTGTTTCTGCAAACCCCGGGCAGAGTGTTAGCAGTCAGGGCACACACACCAACAGAGGAGCAGAGCGGTGAGCAAGATGCTCTTTCAAATTGACAAATTACCTTAAATTCATGGTTTCAGCAATACACCTTTTAACACAAAAGGGCAGACTTTAATGCCTCCACAAGCACATACACAATTATAAGGGCTGAATTTAATTTTAGTTTCTGGCCTAGCACGGCCCTGCATGCATCAGGACATGTTGCTATGTGGCCTTGTAGATGTACAAATAATGCATACGTTGGCCTTCCTTTGCCAACCTCTTGACTCTCCTCTGTCACCATATGGCCCCTTTTAATCTGGCTGGCTCTGGTGTACGGTGTGGGCTGCTGGACTATAGCAGCAGGATTGTGTGCAGGACTGTGTGCAGAAGCCTTTCCAGCCTATCACACAAAACACAGATACACAAACATTATATACACACATACAAAAGAACACACATTGATGAGTTCCAACCTATTTAGCCCATGACTGTCCTCTTGAAGAAGGAGCCAAGTGGAGAGCTTGCATAGTGAACGCACACTTATTCACCTCTAAAGGCTTGGAATTCCTGTTTCTGACGGAAACTTGGCAGAGAAGCATGGAATGCTGCCCCTCTAATCGAACTGTGCACCCCGGATTGAACTTTTATCAGCACCCCCAGGACCTTGCGTGAGGGTGGAGGACTCGCTGTGGCTTTCAGGAACTGCTTTTCAAGTTGAGCACTTCAAACAAGGCTTTCTCCTCGTTTGAACTATAGATCACTAAAGTTGCGTTTTATTGGATTTTAATTTACTGGCCTATTCTAACAAATTTGTGTCTGAATTCAGTGATTTTGTTATCTTCTATCATAGGGTTGGACAGAGTTATTATGGTTGGTGATTTTAATATTTACGTCAATGATGCTTCTTTTAGCTGATTTTCTAAGTATCACAGAGTCTATTAATTTTATTTAGCATGTGTCTGGTCCCACACACATTAGGGTCATACATACCTTGGACCTTGTTTTTACATGTGGTTTAAATACTGAATCTAATTATTTGGGGGAGCTGTATGTTACGGACCTTAAATGTGTTTTGTCAAACCTGTCTTTTATTTTAGACTCTCTGCCCAGTAAATGTGTAAGTTGCTCTTGGATCTTAAATCGCCACTCAGCTGAGCAGCTGAGAATTTTTCTGCAGCTTCTGACCCAAGTGCAGCGCTGTCTTCCTACACTGGCATTAATAATCTGGTCCACTCCTTTAACACACATTGCTCTGCTGTTTTGGCGCTCCTAATAAAATGAGACTTGCTCCCTCTGCAAATTGATCCCCTTGGTTCAATGACACCACAATGAGTCCTTTAGGTTGCCAGTGCAGTCTGGTTCTAAAATGATAGAAGAGTAATGGCTTCTCCTTGTTGGCACATTTGTGTGCATGCATACTGCTGTTTATCATGGATTCTAAGGAGAAGGAAATTAAACACATAAAAACAGACTAATGAGTATGTTCCAACACCTGGACTTTCCAAACGCATCGGAGCACAAACTCAGAGCTCAAACTGTGACTGACTGCTGGTTTAAACTGAAAAAAAATAAATAAATCAGGGTGGTGGGTCAATTTCTGTTTCTCCTTTCCCATTAAACTGAATATTTAACAAGAACTGAATAAACTCCAACAAGGGGAAAAGACCATTTAAGTCATTGTTTCTGGCATAAATGTTGGAGGGTAGAGCGTCTGGGGAAATCAATCAAGCTCCACGTTCATCTGTTTTATTAAAAATACCTTTTCACCGGAGTTTAACTGCATGGTTAAGGATGCGAGGGCTTCTTACTTTGCCAACTTAATTTCTTCCAATAAACGCACCCCTAAAGTCCTGTTTGACACAAACAACAACATTGTCAGTCCTGTACCTCCTGATGTGCCTGTCTTCTCAAATAATTATTACAGCAACTTTCTTTATGGATAAGATTAGAGATGTCAGGGCCACCACTGTCAATGTTCCGTTTACCCAACTCGGCCATCAATTTTGAACATTTTTATTCCTATTTCCCTAACTTCCTCAAGCCCTGTGGACATTGCAACATTATACCAACTCCCATGCTCAAAAACTTGCTTGGGTTTGTAGTGTCGATTGTAAATAGCTCCCTGAAATCTGGCTTTGTCCTAGCTTATTTTAAACATACAGTTGTGCAACCTTGATCCATCCCACCCCAAATACTATAGGCCTATATCTAAGCTGCCTTAGCTGCGCCAAACAGCTCACTGAACACGCCTTGACTACACACAACATTTCAGATAAATTACAATCTGGTTTCCATCAAAAGCATTCCAATGAAACAGCTCTTCTCAGGGTGTCCAGAGACATAATGATATCTTCTGATGTGAGTGAATGCTCTGTTCTGGTGCTGCTGGATCTTAGTGCAGCTTTTGATACTGTAGATCACAGCATCCTGACTGAAAGGTGCAATTTATACTTCTGCGTCAAATCGAGGGCGTAGCCCCATACCCTACGGCGTAGCCTGATGTGCACCGTCGAGGTGACGCGGACCGTAAGCTCTGTGATTGGTCGGCTAGGTAGCCTCACACGTAGACCCTACGCATGAGTATAAATCAAGCTTTAGGCAGTGGGTGGGTGTATCTGGGAGCGACCTGGACTGGTTCTCATCCTATCCCTGTGTCGCAGGGTTATTACATGTCTGAAACTGCTGCTCTTTCCTGTGGTGTGCCTCAGGGTTCTGTCTTTGGCCCTCTAGGTTACATCATTAGCAAATTTAGAGTTACGCTGATGATATCCAGCTGTATGTCTCCTTCTTCCACTTTTGTCCCCTGATGAAGTGCTTTGTTTTGTTGGCAGTGTGCTTTGGCTCGTTGTCCTGCTGCATGATAAACTTCCTCCCAATTAGTTTCAATGCATTTCTC
>NC_060157.1:12399213-12410919 GCF_021292245.1 Micropterus dolomieu
AAACTGAATATTTAACAAGAACTGAATAAACTCCAACAAGGGGAAAAGACCATTTAAGTCATTGTTTCTGGCATAAATGTTGGAGGGTAGAGCGTCTGGGGAAATCAATCAAGCTCCACGTTCATCTGTTTTATTAAAAATACCTTTTCACCGGAGTTTAACTGCATGGTTAAGGATGCGAGGGCTTCTTACTTTGCCAACTTAATTTCTTCCAATAAACGCACCCCTAAAGTCCTGTTTGACACAAACAACAACATTGTCAGTCCTGTACCTCCTGATGTGCCTGTCTTCTCAAATAATTATTACAGCAACTTTCTTTATGGATAAGATTAGAGATGTCAGGGCCACCACTGTCAATGTTCCGTTTACCCAACTCGGCCATCAATTTTGAACATTTTTATTCCTATTTCCCTAACTTCCTCAAGCCCTGTGGACATTGCAACATTATACCAACTCCCATGCTCAAAAACTTGCTTGGGTTTGTAGTGTCGATTGTAAATAGCTCCCTGAAATCTGGCTTTGTCCTAGCTTATTTTAAACATACAGTTGTGCAACCTTGATCCATCCCACCCCAAATACTATAGGCCTATATCTAAGCTGCCTTAGCTGCGCCAAACAGCTCACTGAACACGCCTTGACTACACACAACATTTCAGATAAATTACAATCTGGTTTCCATCAAAAGCATTCCAATGAAACAGCTCTTCTCAGGGTGTCCAGAGACATAATGATATCTTCTGATGTGAGTGAATGCTCTGTTCTGGTGCTGCTGGATCTTAGTGCAGCTTTTGATACTGTAGATCACAGCATCCTGACTGAAAGGTGCAATTTATACTTCTGCGTCAAATCGAGGGCGTAGCCCCATACCCTACGGCGTAGCCTGATGTGCACCGTCGAGGTGACGCGGACCGTAAGCTCTGTGATTGGTCGGCTAGGTAGCCTCACACGTAGACCCTACGCATGAGTATAAATCAAGCTTTAGGCAGTGGGTGGGTGTATCTGGGAGCGACCTGGACTGGTTCTCATCCTATCCCTGTGTCGCAGGGTTATTACATGTCTGAAACTGCTGCTCTTTCCTGTGGTGTGCCTCAGGGTTCTGTCTTTGGCCCTCTAGGTTACATCATTAGCAAATTTAGAGTTACGCTGATGATATCCAGCTGTATGTCTCCTTCTTCCACTTTTGTCCCCTGATGAAGTGCTTTGTTTTGTTGGCAGTGTGCTTTGGCTCGTTGTCCTGCTGCATGATAAACTTCCTCCCAATTAGTTTCAATGCATTTCTCTGTAAATTGGCATACAAAATGTTTCTGTACACTTCTGAATTCATTCTGCTGCTACCATCATCAGTTACATCATCAATAAATATTAATGAGCCTGTTCCAGAAGCAGCCATGCACGCCCAAGCCATGACATTACCTCCACCATGCTTCACAGAGGAGCTTGTATGCTTCGGATCATAAGGAGTTGCTTTCTTTCTCCACACTTTGGCCTTTCCATCACTTTGCTAGAGATTAATCTGTGTCTCATCAGTCCATAAGATTGTGTTTCAGAACTTTTGTGGTCATCTCTGTACTTCTTTGCAAATTTCAAATTTCTGTCATCAACTAGTGTTGTTTTTCTTGGCCAACCTGTTCCACGTCTGTTGCTCAGTACACCAGTAGTTTTTCTTTTTCAGGACATTCCAAATTGTTGTGCTTCCTATGCCCAATGTTTGTCCAATGGCTCTGGTCAATTTTCCTTCTTTTCTTAGCTTGACAATGGCTTGCTTTTCTCCCATAGGCAGCTCTCTGGTCTTCATGTTGGTTTATCCTCTTTAACAAGAAATGCAGTCTTTATAGGTTTGAACCAAGGATGAAAACTTAAGACTAGTCATGCAGATCTATTTAATGTTTGGACAATCAACCTAAAAGGCAACACCTGGGCAAATGAAAATGAAAATCTGTCAGTCACATGTTCCAATACTTTTGCTCACTTGAAAAATGGGTGGGTTCAAACAAAGGGTGGTATGTCCTGAGTTCTTTAATTCAGGTTTAACTCTTATCTCATACTAATCTTTTGATCTTAAACCCAAATGTCTTCAGTGAACAACACAAACAACGGAATTTGCCTTACTGTTCCAGTACTTTTGGAGGTGACTGTATATTTGGCCAATGTATGTACTTTGAGCACCATGTCAAATCATTGACCAGTACATGTTCCTTCGGTTTAGGAAACATTGCTAAACTGATATTTGTGGAGACAAAATCGAAGTACAGCATCGGCCATGCTTTTATATCATCCCAGTTAGACTACTGAAACTCCCTTTACACCTGCCTCAGCAAGTCGTCCCTGAACTGTCTACAAATTGTCCAGAACACTGCTGCACGGCTGTTGACCAGGTCTGATAGCACAAGGCACTTGGGTACATCTCTGACCTGCTCCAACCTTATATCAACACTATGTCACTAAGGTCTTCTGACTAGGGATTACTAGTTGTTCCTCGCACTCCACTAAAAGCAAAAGGTGGCAAAGTGGTGGAGCCCACTCTGTGGAACGCTCTTCCATTAGACACGCATTCTGCGGTCACTGTAGACACCTTTAAAATGCAGATGAAGACTCTTATTTAAACTGGCCTTTGTCGCGCGGTGTGCTATTTAATGTGTGCAGTGTGTGTTTTAAGATCAGTTATTGCTTATGTTTTGACTGATTTTTTAAAAACTGTTTTTATGATAGTTTTGCTTATGTTTGATCATCTTATTTCTAATATTTTACTCTTATAAAGTGCTTTGCAACCTTGATCTTTCAAAAGGTACTATATTGAATATACTTTACTTAATTACTTAGATTCACTAAATGTAAGGAAACCAGTCTGATAGCATATTCCCCAGCTTCAACAAAGTGGTTGCTAGTATTCCTGGGGTCCAAACACACACGCAAAAATGTTTTAAATCGTACAGTACGAGTAAAACAAGAAACGGCAAAACAAGCCAAATATAAAAGGTTCTTAAACAGCAACTAAAGTAACATGTATGTGAGATTCATCAGTTTGTGACTTTTTGAAAGGAAATCTACTTCTGATCTGTCTGATGGTGGGGAGAATTTAAAGAACAGCTTTCATCATACAATTTGGTACCACCAGATGACCAGTGCTCACTTGATGTGAGCACAACAGCAGACAATATTCAAATCATAAGAGAAGATGGAACATATGCAGAACATTTCCTTGAAATCACAATGCCCTTTCCCATCATGGAAACAATGTGATCAATCTGATCAGACCAAGACAGTAAATTATCGTATTTAAGCTTTTTGCTTAATATTTAAGCTTAATTTTCAAGCAAAAAGGCAAAATATGTACACTACGTACTCAGGGCCTTCCATTCACACACATTCATAGCGTGAGCGTAACTGCTCAGAGTAGAAACTAACATTCACACACATTCAGACAGCAATTAGGGTTCAGGCTTCAATTTGGTATCTTGCCCAAGGACACTCAACATGCAGACTAGAGGATCCGGGGGATCGAACAGCCAATCTTTCGATTAACAGACATCTGCTCTACCTCTTGAGCAACAGCCATTTCTGACCATTTTATAGACTAGACAACTAATCAGTTAGATAATTAACAGGTGTTTTTGATGATGAAATTAATTGATGGATGCGGCACTATGTTACATTAAATACTGTTGTTGCTGTATAAACTTGACATTTTAAAAATGATATGAGAAAAAAGAAACCTCAGGAGTTGCTCAGCTGGAATTAAAATCACAGAATTTCCTGACATGCTTGTTTCTTGCCGAATTGCTGAGTTGCCTTAGCTAATATAAAGACAGATAACAGAGACATACAACTGCTGTTCTGTACACTTGTTAAAATTGATGCAGCACTTTATTCCCATCAAAGCACATTCTGTTTTTCCTCTTAGGCCGGCTAGCTTCTTTGGATCTTATCAAGCATTAACAAGAGATGCTGTATGTTCATTATGCAGTGTTTTGCATGCATCTGCACAACATGTAGGAACAACAGTACTGGTGGAACTGTCTGTGCCTAACAGTAGGAAGCATTATTTTGTCTTCAGCTGTGCTGCTCCGCAGGGATCCTCTCATGAGACTTCAACCCTCCTCAAACATAACAGAAAGATAGAGTGAGAGAGACAAGTGGGAAAGAACTGACATTCACCACAGCACTAAGAGCTGAAAGCCACAAGATGGCAGTGTATCACCTCTTCTGCATGAACAATGGCAGCCTGTGAGCAATACCATTACTGATGTTGGGAAAACATTTCCCTCAGAAGGGTTATTGTTAGGCCACATTTGACAGACCAAGTGAGGAAAGCACAAGTTGTATGTTTAATTAGGCAACATAAATCAAACATATGCAGATACAGCAAACTACCTTTAAGTCAGAAAAAAAGATGACAGTGCACTTATCTTCCAGGAACTAACTTAAATATGTCCTGTTTCTGTGCTTTATTACAACAAAAAACATCACAGCCCACGTTACCTACAGTTATTTCAGCATTGTTATGTTCAGTTTCCAGTAACTTGCTCTGATTTAAAAACAACCTATAAACTTTTTGTTCCACAATAACATTTTCCTAACCACTCCAAATAGTGTCAACGGCTGTAAAAACTGAACTACCCTGAGAAAGTGACCTCTCCACCCGATGCTGGAGATGAGGGGCGAGAGGTTTAGTTTGCCAGCTGTTTTTTCCATGTAACAATGCAGCGCAGCCTCTCTGTAGCTCCCTGGCAGAGGGCACAGCGCTGTGCAAAGGCTCCTTCTGTCACTGACTTGGCCTTAAGCCTGAGAACATCACAAGCAGAAGACAGACGAGCTTTTCATAGCAGGCCAAACAAAGAGCTGTCTCTCTAACTGTGAAGTACAGAGAGAGCCGTTTTTGACCCTTCCAGGCTTCTACTGAGACTCCTTGCTGCCATCGCTGGAATTTATACTTCTTGGTTGGGTTAGGGTTACAGTTGCACTAGCCCTCCTGACACACCCACTTGTGGAAGAAGTAGTTAGATCCTTTACTTCCATTAAAGTGGGTGGTGATGGGGCAGTGGATAAGACACATGCCTTTGTTGTGACAGACCCGGGTTCAACTCCCCCACTGTGACACATCCACCAATGTGTTACTGAGCAAGACACTTAACCTGTAGTTGCTCCAGAGGCGTGTGACCTGACATATATAGCAATTGTAAGTCGCTTTGGATAAAAGCGTCAGCTAAATGAATAAATGTAAAGTACCAATGCAATCTAAAAATACTCCATTACAAGCAAACATTGTGCATTTTCTTACTTAAGTAAAAAATACAGTATTATCAGCAAAATGTACTTAAAGTAAACGTACTCTTTATGCCACCTGACTGATATATTAGATTGTTAGTTTGAAAATGGTAGTTTTAAGTATTCTATATACTGTTCAGTAATTCAGTCCAGTTATTTCCAGACTAGGGGTCAGCCCTCCTCCAAAAGGTCACAAGATAAATCTGAAGTGTTGTGAGATGATAAAAGGGGTTGGAAAAAAGTGAAAACAAAGTTCTGCTACACACATTTGAAATCATTTTTGGGACTTTTCTCTAATCTTTGTTTTTTAAGAAGGAATATTCTATAATATTTTTCCTCTTTGGGTATCGAACGTCACACAGGGCCCGACTAAACACTACTTTTTTAAGGGGTCACGAGCCAGAAAATTGGGAACCACTGGTTTAATCTTAATAATGGATTGCATTTGCACATACAAAGGCATAATGAATGAGATTGTGCTGCGTTTGCATGTTGCATATCTCATTTATGCTTAATATCGCCCATTCTATTCTGAAAATCTAATCGTTCTGCCATTTCCACATTGTGTCCCTCACTCGCAGGAGATTTCCCCCCCCCCACACACACACAAATAGATCATACATTCAGCAGCGGCACTTTCTTCTTAATATGTCATTGCACATACACAGAGAAATCCCTCTTTTTGACTAGCAGAGCTGAAAAAGCAGCCGGGGACTAGCGCTCATGCTCCCCAGTCTTATTTTCTGTGCTATTCCGTGCTCCCCCACCTCTTCCCTGCCAGCCCTCCCTCTGCTTGATCTGAGAGGCGATACAGAACTATGGAATTGCAAATGCCTCCCATCAGACTGGGAGATGGATCTAAAGCGCTCACTTATATTACAGTGGCATTAAGTTGAGAGAGTCGCACACACCATTAATCTCTTACTATGTCTACTTTACCAGGGAATGTGACAATAGGTAATAGAGTCAAAACAAATCATTTGTTGAGAAAACATGCAACAACATGTTTTCACTAGACTCGAGGTGCATCAGTTGTGCCTATATAACCTAAAGGCTTACAAATCACACTAATGTCACACATGATTTTGTCACTATAGACACTTGGGTGTCTTGTTATTACTGCTGCAGGGATGCATTTGCTCCAGGCACACTACACTTGTTCAACCTTGACTGAAACACAAATCCTGCCTTTCTGAAGGGGAGCACAAAAATACAAATTTTTGTCACACTGCTTTTTCATGCATATAGATTGGCAAAAGGACTTTTTTCATCTGCTGAAGGAAAAGTCATTCCTCTTTCACAAGTGTACTATAGCTTAAGCCATGACCATATCATGGATAATGTCATGGCCAATTACTGAGAAGGTCTGCTGGCTGATATGTAATTCAAGGGTTTAAGGTTGTAGATGCTAGTAGGATGTGTGTCTGTTGAAAGATGATAGTGTGTCAAAGGATATCTTGGTTATGAAGACTGAATACAGAGTCAATGTACAGCTCTTGCTTTTGAAAAAGCACAGAACAATCTGAAAAAAAAAAGTTTGTTGTTTTTCTTGATAAACGACTGTAATAATTAATCCATTTTTAGCACTGTTGGCAATTCATTTTCCGTCAATCAACTTATTGATGAATTGTTTCACCACTGCTTATGTGTTTTGCAATTCTAGACATTTTAAATAAAGGAAAATATTGATGTTTAAATATTTGCAAACATACATTTTGCAATGGGAATGTGACTGAATATCAGATTATCAGTGAAACATTTTGGTGACGCATTACTTTACTTCACAGGGACTCAAAATAAATATGAAACACACCCAATACCCTATCAACTGATTGCTCTCTACTTTTTATTGCATTGCCATCAAAACTGTATATGTGTGGCATGGCTGTCTGAATGCAAAGCCACACACACAGAACAGCAACACATGCAAATACACAAAACCTTGCATTTGTTCCTTGGCCAAAAGGATCAACAGCAAAAGAGAAAGGCACAAAGAGTTTCACATTCTGTTCCTCAAAGCCAAAGCAACTTTATCATAAGCCACGTGGCCGTATGCACTCCAGAATAAAAGCTGCATGTTTTCCAGCGATCTTCATAGCGCAGCACGGTGCCTGTAATTAACTCTTGGAGAATGTGATGACGAAACAGAAGCTGGGAACTTCAAAGACAACCGAGAGCTTTCCCAAAAAGTTCAAACACACTATGGAAGTGGGATCTCTGTTTCACAGGCCTATTAAATCATTGTGCATTTGTGACTTCCCATCTGGTGAAATCAAAACTTTACAATACCAACAGCAGTAAATAAAATAGGGCCAATAAAGAAAGAATTCATACAACTGGCTGACTTTTATGGGTGGCGAAAGGCACATTCATTGCTGCTTGTTTTTAAAACCAACACTAACTCTTGCACACTCTTGCTCCTTCATTTACCAAAGACTGTTTGCTGCCATATACAATAAATGTTTAATGTGTCGTTAAGCCCTTTTCCAAACGACCTCAGACATTATCAAGATCTTACAGAGGCGGAATGCAACGGTGGAATACACACAATAACAGACATGATGCAGGGTTCATGTACCTACATATGGTAATACTCCATTTCTACTTGTCCACCATATGCACTCCTGCGGCTAGATCACAGCCTCATGAGCTGCCTTCCTGCCTCCAACCATCAAATAACACACTGGCTGTTTACAGCTGACAGGCTGGGGGTCTGTGATCCCATGACGGCAGGCCATTCCCAGGAATCAATAGGCTCTGCAGGGGTATTATTAGAGGGCCTGGAGATAATCACAGGTTCTGTTATGAAATAGTCATTCACCATAATGAATATCATAAAGAATGTGAATTATAGAAGAAGTGGAGCTCATGGTTCAGATCTGATCTAATGGTCAGATGCCGAATCAGAACCCAGAACACAAATAAACAGAGCAGTGCAATATTAGCAGCTTTACGACCCTTTGGTAATAGCATGGAAGCTTAGAGAGAGGTATGTAAACACTTGGAGAAAGATTTACACTTCGTCATGACCGCCCAGCCTTATACCTTTACCTCTGAAAAGCCCCTGCCTGTATCTATTATTCAAGTCAGACGTGTTTTCTTAATTGAGGACACAGAAAGAAAGAGGCTAAGACAGACGGAAAGAGTCAGAGACGGTGAAAGAAGACAGAGAAGCAGATGTTTTTTGATTGAATGGAAGAAAAAAAAAAGAATATCTGGAGGAAAAAAAGGAATCAAAAGAGAGGCGTGAAGTGAGGGAAAAGGAAAAGGAAAAGGAGTGCATCTTGGCCATTTAAAATCATTCATTCAGCCTTGAGCTGGGCTTGATGGGTGCAGAGAGGTCTTAACTTTGGACAGGACTGAACTAGAAGGCAGCTGCAGGCAATGAATACAGCAGCTACTGCACAGGCAAAACCCCAATCAGTTAAAACATGTTTTTGCTTCGTGCGGTTCATTAGTACTGTGGAACTAAGTAACGCAGATAGAGGACGTTGTGGGTTTTTTTCCCCCACTGAGGAGGTCATATATATATATATATATATATATATATATATATAATGCTGCTTGTGTACCATTTTATTTCAAGTTGCCTTCAGATAAATTCAGATTATTTTCCCCTCAATAGACCATATAGAGCAATTATCCTGTGTCACAATAAGCTGCAATCCTGCATCCCCATTGGCCCAGCTGACTGGGCCACTCCACTTTCCCCTTTCTCAACTTGACATAAACATACTTCCTGTTTTCACCTCTGCTGAGCAGTGTGGGCAAGTCAAGAACGGAGAGGCATTAAAACGACTTGACGACCATGCATGCTGATTTGATATGGGTTATTCTGATAGAGGTCAGGTAATCTTCAACCTCTGTTCAGGTTCAGATGTTCTAATGCACTAGAGGCTATCATCACACATGCCACATCCTAGCAATTTAACTGGGTGATGATAGCTGCATGCACTCATGTGTGATACCTTGGAGTCACGTTAAAAAAAACATTTCCTTGTCCAAGGAGCTGAATCCCACAGCTAATGGAATTTCGTTCCCATTTTTCCCCACCCATTATTGTCTGGATCGATGTTAAAATAGCAATTTGGGCAAATTGAAATATGTTTTTTCAAACAAAATGAACGCAATTTGGTCAATTAAATGAAACTGAAGTTGGAACAATTAGTGGATGAAAAAATGTATCAATCACCAGAGCATCAAAACAATGTTAATAATTAATTCACTGTTACAGCTGTCTAATCAAGCAGAAAGTAATAAAGTAATATTCTCTGCTTTCAGCTTCTCATATGTGAAGATTTGCTTTAATGAGCTTTTCTATGTATTTTAAATTAAATATTTTTGTTTTTTGGAAACGTTTAGAGACATTTAGAGACTTGTAATGGACATTTTTCACTATTTTGTAGATTTATGTGGATACTTTTTGTAGATAAATTATCAATAAATAAAAAATCTACAGGTTTTACTAAGTGAAGCGTATTGTTCTTTCACAATCACTGGAAATTGTTTTAATTAAGTGTTGTCAGAGAAAAAACTAAAATGGAAATGCTATCAGACTTTTAAGCTCACATTCACCCTCAGCACTGCCCCACTGAATATAGTTTACCATTTTTATAATTGCTTCAATATTACTGTATATTGTCTGTTACGTAGCAGAAGGGAGTTACAAACTCTATTTCACTCTATAACCTGCTGTGACACAATAAATCTACCTACCTAAACGCAGTGCATTGGAGTGGGCTGCTCTAAAATAGCATGCTAGACCAAAAACATGTCAAAAAAGAAACTTAATTGTATGATCTCTTTTCTGCAATTACTGTATGTGTGTGTGAGAGGGGTTTTCAACAGAACCATCTCAAGAAAAACTACCATATGTGTGAAACCTGGTGAGAATAGTTTCCCTTTGCAGTATCACTTTGAATGGTTTGTGGGCTTATTTTTTGTAGTTCTGAGCTGATTTACTCTACACCCCTTCTGCTGATCATCTTAGCAGGCTTAGTTGCAGAATCATCATAAGCAACGGTTCATCAACTACATCATTAGTTACTACATTGACTCAAATATGTATATTCAGGCATGGGAAATAAACCGTCACATCTAAGCTATTGCATTGCCTGTGTAGCTGATTAAATGCTACTTCAGCATGTGATTGCTTTGTTGCTGGGGCAAGAGGCAGAGAAAACAGAGACAGGCAAGGAACAAGGAATAGGTACAGAGTAATATGAGAGGAGTGTGAACAAGGAAAGAGAGGAAAAAAAATATACAGCGAAAGCAACGATTCAAGTCAATCTCTGGGGTATGTTTCTGCTATTACAGGCAGCAGCCACTCTGCTTGTCTGAAAGTGATTGGTTGTCCCCAGAGATCACCCCAACTTTGGCATTAAGCATGTGGAGTGAGCCAGTCTCTGTGAACATCCCTGTTTCAACACCAAAGTTGCCCCATTAATTCCTATAACCTTCTTTAACTCCATTTTCTTAAGTCTGCAGGAATTACTGACACTTTCAGACTACGATAGCACCTAACAGATGCCTGAGAATAACCAGCCTAAATTAACTGGGCTGCAATAACTGAACACACACACACACTTTTTTCTTCTGCCAAATAATGCTACACCTACAAACACTTGTTATAATTAAGATTTTCTTTAGAATTTTCCAGTATGCTCAACCAAAACATCTGATATAAGAGGAGTGATTCAGCATACCGAAGAGCATGGCACAGCAGCGCACAAACGCCACAATAATTCATATTTCACTTCCTCCCTTCTTTCCAGCGCCACATCAACACAGCAAGTGATTGATCTTTCTGACTGGATTTCCTGACTGAGAGCCTCACACAGCTCCACCACTTTAATGGAGAATGATTACCCAACATTTTTATTCACATTTCTCTTTCAATACAATGAGAAAAAAAATGTGTTCTCTAGCGACTCTACAGCACATACCACATAGCTGCAACATCTGGCACAGGACCTTTGTCACTTGTCGCAAAGTGATTTTTGTGTCTTCCTAAAAGGAAAGAATGCCTAAAAAAAAGTTGAACATGACAGAAAAACTGTTGTGTCCAAGGCCTGTATATGTTGAGGACATCCATTCAGTGTTTGTGCACAATCCCATTCATTGACATTGTAAAAAGTGACCAGAAATGTAGAGCAAGCAAGACCAACACAGGATGAAATATTCACAAAAGGCTGCAACAGAATATTCATCAATATTCAATAGAAATTATCCAAATGAGGTATTTGATGGGGGAACGGTCCCTTGCACTGTCATCATTTGGTAATTAGGTGTTCATTATAGTGCGTCTGTGTGAGATGGGTGAGCCTTAACAGAAGCAAAACAATGCTGCTGAGCTGGAGTGGAAAACAATCAACATCCGATCACAGCCATAATCTTGTTTACAGTCATGATCCATTTAACCTATTAGCTTTCAGCTGTGCT
>NC_060157.1:12411019-12440673 GCF_021292245.1 Micropterus dolomieu
TAAGCTATTGCATTGCCTGTGTAGCTGATTAAATGCTACTTCAGCATGTGATTGCTTTGTTGCTGGGGCAAGAGGCAGAGAAAACAGAGACAGGCAAGGAACAAGGAATAGGTACAGAGTAATATGAGAGGAGTGTGAACAAGGAAAGAGAGGAAAAAAAATATACAGCGAAAGCAACGATTCAAGTCAATCTCTGGGGTATGTTTCTGCTATTACAGGCAGCAGCCACTCTGCTTGTCTGAAAGTGATTGGTTGTCCCCAGAGATCACCCCAACTTTGGCATTAAGCATGTGGAGTGAGCCAGTCTCTGTGAACATCCCTGTTTCAACACCAAAGTTGCCCCATTAATTCCTATAACCTTCTTTAACTCCATTTTCTTAAGTCTGCAGGAATTACTGACACTTTCAGACTACGATAGCACCTAACAGATGCCTGAGAATAACCAGCCTAAATTAACTGGGCTGCAATAACTGAACACACACACACACTTTTTTCTTCTGCCAAATAATGCTACACCTACAAACACTTGTTATAATTAAGATTTTCTTTAGAATTTTCCAGTATGCTCAACCAAAACATCTGATATAAGAGGAGTGATTCAGCATACCGAAGAGCATGGCACAGCAGCGCACAAACGCCACAATAATTCATATTTCACTTCCTCCCTTCTTTCCAGCGCCACATCAACACAGCAAGTGATTGATCTTTCTGACTGGATTTCCTGACTGAGAGCCTCACACAGCTCCACCACTTTAATGGAGAATGATTACCCAACATTTTTATTCACATTTCTCTTTCAATACAATGAGAAAAAAAATGTGTTCTCTAGCGACTCTACAGCACATACCACATAGCTGCAACATCTGGCACAGGACCTTTGTCACTTGTCGCAAAGTGATTTTTGTGTCTTCCTAAAAGGAAAGAATGCCTAAAAAAAAGTTGAACATGACAGAAAAACTGTTGTGTCCAAGGCCTGTATATGTTGAGGACATCCATTCAGTGTTTGTGCACAATCCCATTCATTGACATTGTAAAAAGTGACCAGAAATGTAGAGCAAGCAAGACCAACACAGGATGAAATATTCACAAAAGGCTGCAACAGAATATTCATCAATATTCAATAGAAATTATCCAAATGAGGTATTTGATGGGGGAACGGTCCCTTGCACTGTCATCATTTGGTAATTAGGTGTTCATTATAGTGCGTCTGTGTGAGATGGGTGAGCCTTAACAGAAGCAAAACAATGCTGCTGAGCTGGAGTGGAAAACAATCAACATCCGATCACAGCCATAATCTTGTTTACAGTCATGATCCATTTAACCTATTAGCTTTCAGCTGTGCTTGAAAATTACTTACAGAGCAACTATCACACTGGGACTATCAGCGAGAACACAAATGAGTGAGGTATTAATCAGCAAGAAATAGCAAATTCCTCACTTCTGCAGCATCTAAAAACAACCCACAGATGTTCTTCCTACTCATCAGAAACTCCTGAACACTGCTCTTTAAAAATAGAATGTTCCCACTATGCACTTGGGTTTATTTTTGTACTGCACAAGAGCCAAAAGTGGGCTGTGGATTAGGCGCACATTGCTTTTTGATGGAGCACACAGCACTAGGAGGCGTCTTTGAAACTCTCTCCAGCCTTTTGAAGCCCTCAAAATCTGTCCCACCGATTTGACTGTCCGCGCTCATCTCTCCTTGTTTTTTTGCGAGGCTTTCTCAAGCTCCAAGCTCAGCACAGGCTAATGGGTGAGCAGCAATTAAGGCTCATATACGCATGGATCATATTTCATTAAAGCTAAGCCTAATGATCTCCTCCTACAGTGCATTTGGCAACTGGAGTTCATTGTACACATCAGGAAACAACACTGCAGCACTGAAACTGCTGTGTAATAAAAAGCTTATGACTGGAACAGCTGCAAAGGCTCAAACATTAGGACGCAGCAAAGTTTGCAGCTGTCAAGCTGTCGTGGCCGATATATCTGCCACAGAAAGGCTAATTAAGAGGGCATCGATACGAGCGACCATGACATTAACAAGGCAAGAGTAAGACGAGAAAAAGACGGCTGTGCAATGGTGCTGGAAACTCTGTGTTACTCATGGGACAAACATTAAGCATGTGATCATAATAATGACTGTACCCAAAAGAAGCAGACTTCCATTTGCGGCAGGGGACGACTCGTCTGCAGCCTGCAGACACCAACCTCCCAGGATTCTCTGTGACTTCGACAGGTAGGGAGGCATGTCTCCTATAAAAGGACAAACAAAACACACTTAGACTATTGACATGAAATGGCAGATGTAAAAGAAACATATATATATATATATATATATATATATGCATCCATTTCCCTCAGAGATTTCACACTGGGAGTCTGTGACTTTGAGAAAAGTATAGAGGTGAAAACAAATTTTTTTTAGTACTGTATTATACATATCATACAACCAGGTAATATGTGAATTCTGTACTGCAACTTCTACAGTGGCCCTGAGAGGCCAACGCACTGCAACTTAAGAAAACACTTTCAAATTCATCACAACACAACACATTTAAACAACACAACGGAAGTGTTTCCAGGGGACCCTTTTAAGTGATGCACACAGCTAGCTTGTTTTGGTTGAACCTATAACCTGAAGTACATAATGCCATGAAATGACACACTCCGGGACAGTAGGGGGCGGTGTGCACCTAAACAAGGTGGTTGGATCGGCAAAAAACCCAGAGAAGAAGAAGAATCTTGTTTTGGTTGTGCTCCCATGGTTTTGCAGCAGCAGTTCAGGACTTTTTTCCGTCAGCAAATTAAGCTAAAATGTAATTGTTTTTAGGTCCTTTTAACATTGACATTGCATGATTGTGATATTAACTATTGCAGATGTCTGTTGTTAAACTAGCGTTAGCCTTTTGCTAACAAACGTTTTCACGTGTTGTCAAAAATGGTGATTTCTGAGCTTGCATGTGCTTTGTCTGCCTGACAAAATAAACATGATTGCCGTGTGCTATATTAGCTGGCTAGAGTGCTGGATTTGATTTCCATTGTAACGTTAGTCAGAATAAAAGTAAAACTTTGTGTGGTACAAGCTGTGAACTTTCAGTACACTTTCTGACTGTGACAAATCAAAATGTCTGCTGTGAATCAGAGGTTGCCTTTGATTTTCTTTTCTATCAATTTGACTGACAGTCATAATGATGTCATAATAACCTTATTGTATTATATTATTAGGACCTTCATTTTAATGAGAATGAGACACAGTCCATTTGATATTTAGATTTTCAAAAACGGCCAAATCACAATAACAGTTAAAATACAGATTATGCATTTATAAGGGCACGGATAAAATATAAACAGGGAAACAAACACATGAGAGACCAGGTATCACATTTTATTTTAACAGAGAGCAGATAAATGATTCCCTTTTCCCCTGCAGTGTATGACCTGTAATGTTGGGCCTGTTCTGGATTGACAGATTATAACTTCTGCATATCAGGCTACAACTTTTATAAATATATGTTTAATTATTTAAAATGACAATTAACCTATAAATATATGTTTTATAGAATTAAATTTTTGAATATTAACTTTTCCTGGCCCGAACCAACGCCACCTCAGCCAACGTTTTGAAGTCAGGAAACATTATTCCGATGGCAGTGAAGTGGGCCAGACTATTTTAACAAGGGATTTCCTGATAGGTTTCACAGACCCACTCCAATGTCTCTAATACTAGCTCTGTTAGCAGCCATAAACGGTTATGGTCTGTGAAGTTAGTATTAGGTTTAGTAGTTAAACACAGCTACTTTAAACTATGTGCAAAATAATCTCCTGTTATTGTTTCTTGAATTACTGTTAAACTTGTGTGACACATTGTGTTTGAATTTCACTTGCTTTTCCACATTACTATGGTAAGGAATGTGAATTTCTTAATCTCATTCACATCTTTCTTTTTTCCCCAAGTAATGTATTGTCCATATTGTGGAATCGAATTGGCTGGATATATTGGATGTTTTGTGGATCCTAGCTGTGTTAAACTACTAAACCTAATACTAATTTGACAGACCATAACCGTTTATGGCTGCTGACAGAGCTAGGACTAGAGACACTTACATTTTAGTTTCATCCGCTGACGTGATGAGCTTGTGAAGTACTAAAATATTCCACTTAAAATACAGTCAGTATCAGATTTGTGTGCTTTGGCCCATTCACTACAAATCATACAGTTTATAATACTGATGACTACTTTTCAGTGCCATGATGTTTGTGTTTCCTAACCTACTGTATAGACAGCTTCTGGTCTCCATACATTTCAGTGTAGTCAGTCTTGCAAACTTGCAAAGACTTGAAACTTGCTTGAGATACAGATGAAACCACAGAATGATTATAAATGCCTGGTTTGTGACATCCTATAGATCAGAAAAAAACATCTATTCTCTGCACGGAAGTTAAGCAGACACAGTTTCATGTCCATTTCAAAATTTGAATTCCTTTTCTAATAAGTCCATGTTTAACATTGTAAAAAAGTTTCCTAAACTGTACCTAATTGTGGTAAGTATACTTTAGAGTACTATTAAGTTTAAGTTTATACTTTTTGTATTAATGGACATTAATATCATTAATATACATTTAAACATAGTATCATGCATTTCTTTTAGTCAGATTTTGTAAAACAAAATACCAGTTTAACTATTTTTGACTTTGACAAGCACAAAAATATAGAAATGGAAAGAAACAGGCCACTTGTAATATTAGCTCATGAACTGAGAACTTGTTACAATTTAGGGATAAAAAGCCCACCAGGTTGATCAAAGAAAAGAAAAGGTTATATGCAGTAGGTTTCTTCAAAGTGTCTGTGCGACGTCATAGTTTGTGCTCAGTATACTACAGTTAAAGAAGTTTTGCCCTCTGATGGTTGATGACTGATTATTGCACAGACATTTCTCATCTCATTCCACTGGATACCATTTCCACAGAGACATGTCTATCTTGTCTATTGTTTAAGGTTTTCACTGAGCTATGCCACCTTAAAGCTGGTTGTCTTAGACAGGGTAGGCCTGTCTGAGACAACCTATACTGACAGACATAGCAGCTGATTTGATATGTGCATGTAAATATATTTAAGAAATAACTGCTAAATGTCCAGTCAAATAAAACCTTATTCCAAATAACATTCCATACGACTCTGAATGTTCTCCTTTAATTCAAAGTCATGCATTTTGTAAAAGCATCTGTTGCAAAAAATATAAGTATCCTTCATTCTTAAACACAGCTTATACTCAGACTGTATGAAAAATCTTGTATCAAGGCCCTGAGTAATATCACTGGCTAATTGTGTCATGGCTGCTGCCATTTGCTGCTGTTTCGCATAATGAATTATTAATTTAAAAAATGCTAATGTCTCTGCTCTGGCTGAGTTGGGAGCTGTGAACCTTGAATTAGTCTGAATTGTGTTGCCATCTTCCATTAGTTACCCTGATAGTGCTGCAGACTCAGATAGTCAGACCTTGTTTTAGACGTGTCAATGACTGATGCACAAACACCCACACTTTATAAAAGTGTGGCAGTTCTTTTCCACTGGGGTGAGAGATGGTCTAAGACTTAAAAACCACGTCCAGCGCATTCTGTTAAATTCCTGTGGAGGGAACTGTTTTCGGAACAATACCTGATTAAGGACTGAAATCAACTTTGCTCAGTCAAAAGGGACTTGCACAAGGACAAAGGCGGCAGTCTCAGTATCTTATGCATCGGGGTTGAGCATCACTCTCCATAGCAACAAGAGATAGCGAAGGAGACAAGAGAAGACGATAGGTTTGTGTGATCCCTGCGGAGAACGCCGGCTGTGGATGAGAGACAGCACTAGACCAGCTCTGAAACACAGCACCATCACCTCCCGTCCCTGTAGACAAATATCAGTTAAACTGCCCTGACACGTACTGTCACCGCACTGGAGGACCAGCCATCTCTTTTTAGGTTAGATTTCTGTGTGAATTAAGCACAGTTCAGTCCACACATTGTGCTTGTTTTAGAAAAATGTCCTGCCTGCAGATCGTAAAATTGCAGCTCCAAAGCTAATTCAGCGACTGCCTCATCTGTTACAAGTAAACGACGTTACAAGAATGCAGTCTCTTTGCTCCCATTTAAAATGGTTAATTCCTCTGGCATGCCGTGCTGCTTTGTAAATGATCCCAATATAATTTTACACTAAATACAACAATAACTTGGCCTGAATTAATGTTGATATCGATTGGAAAGACTTTGCTTACTGGTGTTGCTTTGAGGCACACTTTGAGAGAGGTTTTGACCTCCACAACAACAGCCGAGCAAAGCTTTATTCTCTTCATTGTCATCTCAACAATAATGGCAGGAGGGGTTGGGCTTTATAATCCCTGCCTCTCTGTTTCCCCAACTCTCTGTGGAGACATTACAGGGAAATAAAAGCTGCAGACCCCGCTGAGGCTTTCCAGAGAACCTCCACTAGCTCACAATTCCGCTGTTTCTCAGACAAGTACCATGGCCTTTTCATGCGTCGGACCCAACCTGTCACAAACGATATGAAATTTCAATTAGCCACTCCACTCTAAATAAAACAGCTGCCAGCCATCCCAATACATAAGCCCACCAGGGAACAGGTAAACAGGTATAAATAACAAGCGCACAAATAGACTTTAAGAAAATGTTCAGTGGTAGACAAGAGCCCTTCCATCCCGCATCCCTCTCATTACAATCGCTGTGACAAAGTGTCGGGCCACTCCGCTGTAAGCCTTTTGCCGTGTGCTAGTCTGGGTTTATGAATGTGCGCTGTACAAAAGTGCATCAGGGAGCAGAAGAACATCTTATCATCAGACATTCACTGAAGAACAATCCAATAAAAGCAGGTCACTGAGGTTGTTGAGCGTGTGCCTGCCTATCTCACCCAGGTTCTAATCACATCTGAATGAATCCATCCATTCTGATTACAGAACAGCAGACCAATTAAACACCATGTTGTTGTTCCTCTCTCATTAGCCACAGAGTGTGTATGAGAATAATCCCCACCATCACAGACAGGGCCAATCTCTCTCTCCCTCTACACACAAACGCAGACACTCAAACCTCTATCAAACCAGTGCAACGCTATCCTTCGGGAGCAGGGCTTATTTATTTATAGCGCCTGTGCCAAGTTCAGTAGCTTTTCCATTATTAATGATAATGAAACCTACCACGCCATGTAACACAAAATATTTTAAACAGCCATGCTCACTTGTGTCATGGTGTGGCATATTAACAGGGTGAGAGATCTAAGTGACTGTAAGTCTGATGTGTATTGTCAGCAGAGCGCTGTGTTGGCAGTTGTAGTGATTTTAAACAGCAGTTGAGATACAAAGGGGTACTTGTAGCCAAGATAAAACATGTGACTGATTTCCCATCAACAGTCACAGCAATTTAACACTGGTTCTGCTTCACTTTAAATAGATTCTATTGAATAAATTGCAACATAAAATTAATTACATCGAGAGTAGGGTTTCACTGAGGCTAACTTCTCCATTATCTAGAGGGAGCTATAGTGGCGCTCAATCAGTATAGATGCAACGAAAGGCCTCAATTTTTATTGAGCAAATTTTATATGAGCAAATAAATCCCTAATTGTTAAATTTGGCCACTAATAAATAGTTACTGTTAATTTTTTATTTATAGCACTGAAATATTTTTCTTTGAAACCAATCAGACTGTATTATTAGGTTTGAACCCTACTCAGTGAAATTTCAAGGATGTAATTTTAGGTTTTGCAATTTAAAAATTCTAGTGTCCAGGATTTTCATTCAATGAAATAAACTCCTCTTTCTTGGATGGTATGACTGTTGAACCCGACAGGACAGAGGTCTGATTGATTCCATTCAGGCTTGATTTCTTGTTGCTGGTAGCCCGGATGTTCATATTGAAATTTTTCATTTTGAATTTTGGTGTCTGAATTTTAAAACTGAATTTCTAGAGCTGAAATTAACTAACTAAATCTGACCAGAATATATTGTTTTAAATAGTGGACACTGTAAATAGTGAACAATTTAATATCAAGTTTTTAAAATTTCACGGCTTCACACTACTAGAAATTTAAAAGAGGAGAAGTCAAACCACATTCATTAAGTGAAACATTCAGTGCCATAAGTTCAGTGGTATTTCAGCAATTAGATATTCTGTTGGTATTAAGATTCAAACTTACCACCTTTCTTTGCTTTAAAAAATACTTACATGACACAGTGTTGGAGGAAGTATATTCATGTGCATAGGACAGGGTGCACTTATTAATGTAGCATTTCTTGAATGTCGATAAACCGGTTTACCTGCACTGAGAAATAACAGCTTCCACCTACTGTATCACCTGGCCTTGTGGCCCTTGAAACTATGAAGTATGATAACCAATTAGAGCTCTTGATGCATCCCCAGCTAATCGACAAAGTCCAGCCAAAATAATGCCCCAGATTTCCCTATAATAATTTGGCAAATCAAAAACTGAATGAGGAGACAGCTTTTTAATTAAAACATTGATTTCCCACAAAATACGCTTTTATTTCAACTGGATGTATAACATTCATTTGTGGGATTTATTTAAAAATCCACCATTTATTGTTTTAATACATCTATTTTTATTGCTTAATGTAGTTATTTTAGATTGCCATTGGACTCCTTTATGTGTGGAGTCTTTTATTCAACACTATGTATCGTCCAATTACATAATGTGTTTTCTGACTGCTTTGAAATGTGGTCTTTTTATTGATGGACTCATAAATTTGCTTGTAAAGTCTTTTATTATTCCCTTGTTTATGTCCAATTACATATAATTTAATATAACAATCTCTTTAACAATCAATGTCAATTCTGCATAAAACAGCTTGTACATCCAGTCCAATTTACATGTCCAGCCTTGCTAACTTGATAGGGATGTGTTAAATGTTGAGCAGCTTAACATTGCCACAGTATCACCAACTACACCTGACATGATGGAAGATGAGCTGCTCTTGAAGCTTTTCACTGATTTGCAGGATCAGTGTCATCATGTCTATTGCTCAATGATGAGGAGAAGTCAGCAATCACTTTAATTCAGAAATTTAGCTTTTGCGTCCAACCAATGTATGCAGCTGCCAACAAGTCACGTTGATCCAAAATGTGCTGGTAGAGATGTGCACATGATGATAAGAACTTCAGCTTATACAGTAGCACATTAACAGTCTTGGCACCCAAGCTTCACATTAATGAGGGAAAGATTCTGGGAATTGTGGCCAAATTCACAACCAAGAACGGCATGCAGAAGCGCTGCTGCAATTTGGGAGGTTTCCAACCACATCAAAGCATCAATTTGGTTAGATGGGATTGTTTGTCTCTGCAGCCTTGGGCTCCATTTCTGCTGATATGCTTTTAGATTCCACCATCAGCAGCAGCACTAGCTAGCGAGACATATGGAAAAAAAATAATTTCCTGATAACCAGTGGACCTTCTTCTGATATCAGAATCAGAAATACTTCACCTGGAGGGAAATGGTCATGTTGTAGTTGCTTCCATTCTAGAAGTATAAAGCAATTATAAGAAAATAGAAAATAACAAGTGTGTAAAAATAAAAAATATGTGCATTATACTACAATATATAACAGTATAATTAATAATAATGCTGAGACATGGGATCTATAAATGTGTAAAAATGCAAGAATTGTATAAATATCTAAAAAAAAATATTAGTTGAAATGTTTACAATATAAATATACCAGAGTATTGCACAGTTGAATGACGGTGCTGTTAAGTCAGTATTGAAAATGTAAATTATAAATAAATGATGGGGTTATTGCTGCCAAAATAAGTCCAAGGGCCAGTCTTTTGGCTCTGAAAATCTGACACACTGAGGGAGGAGTTGAAATGTTTGATGGCCACAGAATGAGTAGTAGAATGAGTCTTGCACTGAACGCATTCCTGTGCTTGACCAGCACATCATGGAGTGGGCGGGAAACACTGCCCAAGATGACACATAACTCCAGCTCCACCCCCAACAACATCACTGGCCTAGCGGATCAGTTTGTTTAATTTGTTTGCGTCCACTACCTTCAACCTGCTACCCCAGCACACAACAGCAAACAGGATGGCAATAGCCACCACAGCATCAATATATATGACATGACTGAACAGACTTGTTAATTATTTCAGAAAGTCACTCTTTTGTCCACAAAGCAATTTCACCTGGGTTTTAGTTTGCAAATAAAAAAATACTCTCCAACTTCAAAATTTTCAAATAACATTCATCACAGCATAGAGATGTTTTGAGTGAGATTAACATTTGACAACCAACCTAAAACACTAAAGCAAAAAAAAATAAAATTAAACATTGATGAGGTTTTATTCAACTGATTTTATACAGTACAATTTTGATATAACCTATTTATCTAGCAGGGTTTTTTCCTTCCTTTTGTATACTATTATTGGTGGGGATGCTAGCACACAAACTTCACATAGACATCTCTCACTCTGGAAGGGGCACACACAGAAATACACACATTTACTGTGATGGTACAAAGACTGGCACATATCTCCAGGCTGTGGCCCTCTGGATTCACTTCAAATTTGTGAAAGGACATTTAGAGCAGAAAAAAGTAGCCTGGGGAGCGCAGACATTCGAGCACCTAATGAAAGAACAGATATGGCCTGGAAAATGTTTACTAAAACACGGGACAGGCTCCGCTACACTCTGTTCAACTTGTCTAGACACTGTCGGGTCCTTAATACATAGTGCTACAGAGGCAGAGGAAGAGGCTGTTTGGATCCCACAGAGAGGCATCCCTAAAGAGAAAAGCTGCAGATAAGGAGTGTGTTTACCAGTGAGAGAAGCCCATCTACTCTCGACATGCAACCAATAGCTCTTAGCTGTGTTCACAGCAATGATGGATTCGCAATACAGTTTTAGATCAGCCCACATCTTAACTCTGTCAGCAGAGACACCCCAACAAATCTCAAGCCACTAAAGTTCACACAGCGAACAAGCTAACGACAGTAGAATGTGACCTTGGATTGCACTTAACATAAACTCTCATCATTTCCTCCAAACTGTAAAAGTCCTGACCATTCTGGAAGAGTCCAATTCAGACCTGGAAGAGAGGAAAACACTGGTTCATTGGTTTTGTTGAGCAGGTAGAAACAAGAGTGCTGCAGTATGTCAGTAATGCAGCTAAAGACATGTACAGTAACAAAACACCTCACTGACCACCATCAATTGATTCAGCAACTACATTACAGCAGCCTGGCGCTGAGGGGTGCAACACTTATGAACAGATCAATCTGGCATCCAACAAAATGGCCAAAATTTTAATTCCAGCTACAACTTCACACAATTATGTATTGATATTCCACAGGGTTTGTGAAAATGTAGCCTCTGCCAATGCAGTGCTTATTATAATACAGCATTTTTCCTTTTGGGTTGACAAACCGTAGAAAACCTCACGGTCTCAAATATTTCTATTGAACAGGCACAGGTTTAAATAACAAAATGAATAATGACTGAATTCCATTTAGCGGCTTCAGTTTTAGGGATCCGGAGTTGCAAGGTGGGAGGAGCTAATGTGGGCAGCACTTGTACTAGAAGAAAAACGCCCATTTATTTTTCACTTTTAGGTGATTTATTGTTGGAGCACTTCCATGCCTTGAAACTCTCCCAGTTGAACCGTCGGTACAAAAGATAACTGTGTTGGAAAATACATGGATCTTGATGAAAAGTCAAAAGGTACAAGTATGTGTACATACAAACATCACTCCCAAGCAATATCCAATCAGCGAGCTCAAAATTCTGTTACGTGCGCTGCTTACGGTGGGTGGAAACTACAGATGACACTGGTGAGAAAACTGACAACTCAAATCAATTCACTTGTAAATTCTCTGTGAATTTTGGATGAACAATAATTCTGCCTTTTTCTCCACAGCAATAAGCAAATGGTCATGGGTATTGTAGTATTTAGACTCACTCATCATTTCAAACTGTCAGAGCAAACAGTTTCTCAGAAAAGTTAAGGAGGTGAACGGTGTTGGGCAAGTTACTCAGAAATTGTAAAATATTTCTAGTTACTTATAACTCCTTAAAAAAGTAATATTATTACTTTACTTATTACTGGTGATACAAGTAAGTAATTAGGTTTCTCGCTACTTTACTATATTATTTTCCAGTGTTTCCCACAGAATGAGGGGGGGGGGGATTTCTAACTTTGGACAGGTTTGTGCAGTGGTGTTCACCAGAGAGAGAAAGAGGGAGCCAGCGAGGAGGTGCTGCACTAATACATGCTGCTCAATCAAATATGATTTTAAACACGCCTAGTAAAAAACTGGAAAATCAATACGTGGCGGTGTTGATAATTATCGAAATTATAGGCTAATTATGGGAAACACTGCTTTCACTACCACCCCCCTTCACCCCCAAACAAAGCTGTCTCTCCCGACTTTTTAGCCAATATTATATTCATAACAGCAGCGAGTATGGTTTTTACAAAGCATATAGCCTAGGCCTAACGTTTCTTAACACAAGCAGCTGAAATAAAAAAATAAAGCAAGTAAATCCCGACTTTTAAACAGCTCTTTTTCTGCACATGTAGCCTGTTTATAAGAGCAGTATTCAGTAGTTACAAAACGCTACGTCAAAGCCAATCTCTCCCGACGAGTCCAAACATCAGTGACAGCTCTGCCGGAGTTTCTTTCTGTAAGTTTCACGTTGCTGTGCAGCTTCAGCAGATGCTTCAATAAATCAGATGTAGAAATGTTCGCGGTTGAAAGCTTTTTGCTGGTTTACACTAGACGACAATGTTCTTTGCATCCGATTGTGACATAATAATGGCAGTAGCTACTTACAGCTGTGGACAGAACGCCTTTCTCCCTCGTTCTACTTTCTTCCTTTAGTGTTTGTCTATCAGCGGACATGAACAACAAAGTCAGGTGCCGCTGAGCTGCCGCACAGTTGCGGATTCACGTCAAGGATGGTGCGTTCAGTAACGCAGCGTTACTTGCATTAGTAACTAGTAATAATATTACTGTTTTTAAAAAGTAATTAGTTACACTATAGTTACTTGCATTAGTAATATTATTGCCCAACACTGGAGGTGAAATATTTAAAAGTGGTCATATCTGGGAGAGGATATCATTAAAACATTTTGAAATGGGAATTCAAAGTGAGGAAGCTCTACTTTGCAACACTGTTGTGCGTGGTGGCTCACTATTATGGCTTACATCATTAATGTTATTAGCTGTGCTTTTCCCTCTATGACAAGTCAAAATGTCTACTGTGAAAAAGGCCTAGGCCTATATAAAAAAGTGTTGATTTAATAGTGCTTGGACTGAAACCTGGGTAGATAAGAGTCTAAGTACCAAGCAAATACACATGACTTTTAACACCAAACCATCAGTCTGATGCATCTTTTGCCGAATGTCTGTTATCATGTATTTGCTGTCATACACTCTATTGCTCTCCATTTCTGTCATGGAATTTTATAGGCACTTTTCGAAATAGACTGCAGGAAATAGCATTCCAACAGCAAGGAAAGAATTCCCTGCACCACAGAAATAAAATGCAGCCTGTTCTGTGAACCGTAGCACTAAGAGGCAATAAAGCGACTGCATGGCTGCATCGGGGCAAATTTATGATCCCCCTTGTCGGCTCTTTTCACATGAAGAAAACAATGAGGTATTCATGGTGAAAAGACAGTACAGTGACTAACTATACCATTAGGTACTGTATCTGCAAAGGTTCATCTTAGAAGGGGTGTACTGTTCAGCTATTTGTTGGGTTAGCTTGAAGAAATAATGGTCCTCTCATGAATGATGTTGAATGATGATGTGGCCAATTCTCTGATTTCTCCTCTTTCTCATGACTCTTAGTTACTTTACAACTTGATTTTTTATTCTGTAAGATGTGCACCTTTCTCTTCACTCCAGAATCTCCTGTATTACTCATACATCTGCTTCTGATTGTCTGGTATATCAGCAAAGACTGCTTTTTAATTATTCTGTAAAGCACAGAACAAATTTGATACCACAGGTGTTTTTATTAGAGCAAAGCCTATGACGACTGTGGAATTAGGTTGAGGTGAAAACTGGGTCAATACAGTGCAGAGGTAGGATGAGATTCATTGACACAAGTGCTGCAGACCAGACCCAATGGCAATTACTGAAGCTATTGATTGGTGTGTATACAATGCATCACGGAAAAAAATGATTACACCAAAACTGTATTTCACATATGTTTTGCTGATACGTCAATCTGTTAAGCTGCCTGCACACAGTCATGCAGACTTGACTTCCTCAGAGCAAACCAGCGCAAGGAAGAAGTGGTCAGAACCCTGGACAGCTCCTCTGTCCTGCAGAAAGGCCACTACAAATACCACTACAACTAATCTACAAAACTCCTGACCTCCTGACATGCCTAGAATATTTTTAGTACATTCTGCAAGACTGTCCCAATTGTACAGAGGACAGATGGACAGTCTGCTACGTCTTACACAGTGTTAGGTGTCATCAGTCATTCATGCAGAACCTCTGAGCCACTGGCTTGGTGTGTTGAGGCTGCAGGTGACAATAGAGGACAACATTCCTTTTATTTATGTTCTCCTTTTCATTGAATTTGTAATACCTGCAGTACTACAATTTGCATGAACTGCCTCTTTGAGTGAAACAGAATCTATAGCGCTCAATCTGAGTCACTAGGCGTTGTACAGATTGGATTTGGCTAAAACTGCTACACCTTTTGGTATAACTTCGGAACATAGTAGGTTAAGACAAAGTGAAACAGTTCTTTCAGAATGTTACATGGTTATATGAGACTATCACATTGATGAAGTATTAATTTCGCTTGCAGTATAGACAAAGCTCATTTCTCTATATGAAACACAGCATATAATCATCCTTATGGTGATGGACAAGTGAATGGGAGTTACAATGCAAGTTAAACTGTTTTTCTTCTGCACGGTGCAGAACTGCAACTGCTGACGTTCATTCAGGTGTATTCCCAAATCCTTTTAAATAATGCATCAAATGCCAAATCCCATCGGAGGTAACATTCCATAGAAAGGCCTCCGTAAGCTGTGAGATTGGTTTCTCCCACAGAAGCCAAATCTCCAGTGGCAGAATCAAAAACCCAGCCGTCTTCTTGAACCAAATCTTACACTGCTGTCTTTACTGTCTTGTCATTGTCTTCAACCTGCCCTTTGCCTCAGTGCATCTGTGTGTGTGTGTGTGTGTGTGTGTGTGTGTGTGTGTGTGTGTGTGTGTGTGTGTGTGTGTGTGTGTGGTTTGCATGCGTGTGTGGATGGTATACATGTGTGCCCTTTATTTTTCCTGGCACAAAGTCTGAGTCAATGAGGACAGCCTGTTTCCTGTTGTGAGGGAGGAAATGGACAGAGGGCACACCCAGCGCAAAAAAATGCTAACTCAGAGTTTATCAATCTGCCTTTCCACAAGAGTAAGTGCAACTGGACACAGCTGCAGAAATGCACTAGTCTGCTCATTTAATCATAGCTCCCTGCCTGGCTTCAAAGGAACTGGAACATCATATACTGTATAGGCCACACAGCTGCAAATGATGCAAACATCTACATGTCGCTGTCACATGCATTCCTGTTAGTCCCTGAATGGTTTGTAACCTATTTTTGGTATTATCATTTCTGTACTTTCATATACAGCACAATATATCATAAAGGCTTGGACACTTTCCCCTAAAGCTGTTTCACTTTCCTTGCCTCTTTCAGGAAAGACCTGCTTCAATGTAACTATAAACCCATTATTTGTTTTTCCGCTGTAAAATATTAAGTAGGGTTAAGCCTTGAAGAAATGGCTTCTAGCATGTCATCACATTACCACCCTTTTTATGGCAATAAGGGAAAAAAAGCACAGTGCTAAGGCAATAAAGGAAATGGCTATTTCCTATCCTGAATTCAGAAGAAAATCAGAGGTAATTAAAGTTTGTCCAAGGTGTGTGATTGATGACACATTTTCCAAGTTAGAAGGTTTTGATGCTGGAGATTATATCGCATGCAAAACATTGCTGTATCACTTGTCTCTCTTAATATTTCACCTTCCTTTCTCCTTCTATTATTTTCCCCATCCTTCAACTTTGAAGATGCTAACTTCATCTTTGACTATACTTGAAGAAGCTAACAGGAGGAATTCAATTATAACCTTTACAGAGTCCTTAACTGAACTGCTTAGAGAAGAGTTATTCCCAAAAGTTACCCAACAGTTACTGGGTTTACTGAATATACTATGTAATTTGGCTGCAACCGTGACAGCCATGAAACGCTTTAAGCTTGAGCAAACAAACCCCTCTGAGCTGTGATGAAAAAGAATAAATCACATCTGAAGTAACACTGAATTTACAAAACTTTCCACCAAAAACAGAACGGCGCTTCTTGCAATTTTGTGGCTCTGGCCTCCATTCACAACAATGTCACCGAATGATCAATGGCTTGAACCTGTGGTCGGCTATAACAGCTCATTCACACTGACAGGTTTCTCAGAGGCAGACGGTGAAGCTTGACGCTGTTGTTCGGTTTTTGTCAGTATTTTATAAGATCCATTTTTCTCAAAAAGAACACTGCAGTCGGGATAAAGCATGAAACGCATGCTTTATCCACATTTGATGTAGATTTTGCTCTTGCTTGTCTGATGAGGCGCATGCTTTGTGTGCTTTTATGTCTGCTTCCCTTAGTGTAGGGCTTTTTCTCAGTCCAGTGTATAAATGAAGGGCATTCATCATCATGTGTTAGGTTGCCCAGTGTGCTACATATTTGTGGCCTTCACATTACGAAGACCTAAATTATCTGTATTAATCAGCAAATAATTACAGGCAGATATGTGTCTGGCTAAGCAGATCTAATGAGTCAGTCCAGTCCTCTGTCAATTTGTGTATCTCTAAGGGGTTACTGGTGTGTCAACCACCCCACTGGCTGTCTTTCCCTGCATAAAGGGAAGGTTGCAGTCTTTGACACACACACACACACACGCTTGTACACATTGCTGAAAAGTGCTCAAAACCTGCTTCCTTCACCCACTTTCATTTCTCATCATCTACTCATCTGACATTCCCTAATGGGTCAATATATTATTTAGAAAAATGCCGAGGAGCATAAAATGCACCGGCAGAGGAACTGGACCTTTAAGGATTGATATACTGACTCTGTCACTCATCAGTATGGTTGTCAAGCCGGGAGCGGTGTCTTTATTGATAAGCCTCTGGAAGGCATTCCATCTGTCTTGGGTGCATTTGGGTTAAGCATGCTGAGGTGGAATCTAAAGATGTCATTTGGGCTGAAATATCTAAACATTATTCTGTTATTTCTGGCCAAAAATACAAGAATACCTTATTAATAAATCTATGTGGTCTCAGCATTTCAAATGTAAATCAGAAATGCTAAGGGTCTGAATCAATAGGATCTGACTTAAATATCTCAGATCCTTGATTAAACTTGTTCATGCTGAAAAGGTAGACTGCCCCTTCCTCCAACCTTGACTCTATTAGGCACCTAAACTAACACAGAAAGCTGGGTACAAGGAAATCTCACTTTCACTCTGGCTGCATACCTGAACATATTGCTTGGATTTAGATCAGCACTTAGAATCTCCTGTAGAGTCCAGGGTTACACAGAACACAAACAACAGAGCACACAAGCAGCCAGAGCTGAAACACATAGACTTATAGCCCAACACCTGTGAGTGGAAGCAATGGAAACTGTTGATACTGCAATCACTCTCTCGCCTACTGAAGGTAGACATGTCAGCTGTTGGAAACCAGACAAACGAGACACAAGAAGCTGATGTTGTGAGCCACAAATGCGTATTGTTTATACAACTCCAAACTACTTCCCTCAGAATTTTCAGACAAAAAACTGGTTGTCAGGAAGGCCGTGTTTGACATCTACCCGTGATAACTAAGAAGATGTGTGAGCAGTAGCTCCTCATCCGTGTTTAGCTGTTGACTCAGCCTCCACCTCAGCGATGCACACACACACACACACACACACACACACACACAGTACTCCCACTTGGCAGAAAACTAGTGGCAGCCTTTCAAACAACTCTCCACAGGTACTATGCTACAAATTGCCTTCGATTCAGCTGCTGCATCAGCTGGTTTTGACAGCTGCGAGGCGGATAATTGGTTCAACTGTGAAGAAATAAAGAATGAACAGGCGACCATGCTTTGGCCTCGTGGCACCTCCAAGTGTTCTTCGGTGTTGATCACAGTTTGTAAAGATAAAAGGGGGTGGAGAGAGATTTGAAGACTTAGCAAGCTTGAAATGAAAAGTAAAAGTAGAATGTGCGCTTAATTTACAGAATACATTAAAGAGTTACACTCCATTGGATTTTTCTGACAAACTGACAAAGAAAGGAAAAGGTGTGAATGTTTTAGGTAGAACAAACCCAACTATGTAGTAAACAAACTTTTCGAAAGTAAATAAAACCTTTCATTGTAATGTGTTGCTTGTATTTCTGTATCCTGAGGAAATTCTATCATTTGATAGCATAAAAGCAATATAAGAAAGAACACAGCTTTCTATTATGGTCTATACTATTCTTGATAGGGCTGACACCAAATGGTCGAAGATTCGATGGGCAGAGCCTGATTCGACGATCTCACAGTCGAAGCTTCGTAGCAAAACAAGGATCATGCCATTTTGGCGATATTGGGGTGTTCAACATCTGATTTTACATAGAACTACCAGTTTTCTCCCAATAAGTTAATATACTGCCTATTATAATATACATTTCAACGTTTAATGCTGTAAATGAACATGTAAAAAGAATAAAACTTTTAACAAATGTTTTTAAAGTGCGTAAATGAATCTAATCCTAACCCTGGGCCCTCAGTACGCGTGTGTAGACGTAGTGTGTATGTGTACAGTGACAGCAGAGGAGCATGCTGAGGAGACTGAGCTCCAGCTTCACTGGTGTTGTGCCGAGCTGAAAAGCCCTGCAGGTTCTCAAGGTTAAAGCGGAGTTACCCTGTGTAACCCCCCTATAGGCAGGACTTGACGATTCTGTTTAGACTATGTAAATCCTTAGTCGGGGACAGCCCTATTTCTTGACAATTACTACTTAACATTTTAAATTAAATGTGAAGATACTGTCAGCAACTGGCTAGCTTAACTTAACATAAAGACCCGGAGACTGGGGGAAACAGTTGGCTAACTTTATCCAAAGGTTAAAAAAATACCTACCAGGACCTAGCTACATCAAATGACACAAACCACCTTAACTTTGTCTTAATAGGCCTGATTGAAAGAGCCAGAGGTCAGCAGTGCTTGGATTTCTTCCAGCTAAGCTGCAGGCCACACTGAGATGCAAGGAAGGACAGTCCATTACAGATGAAGGCAGCTTGCAGTTGATTTTGAGTGCAAGTTGCAAATTGTCTTTGGCCACTGCTTGAAATTTATAGGTGGGACTGAATGCAAATCATTCCTGCATAGACATGCAGGGGTATTTCATTAGAGGGGGCTTTGCTCGAGAGATATAGTTCATGTGCTCGTAAATTTGGTTTGGCACACTGATTGTTCAGCAGATCGCGGGTAAATGAGTGGACCCCGTCAGCCACAAGAAACAGCTTTCTCCATCATGCTATTATTTGTCTGCAGAGGAGTCCCAAAACACATGCTAAAGCTGTTATGCTGCCTTGGGGTGAAGTATTTATGACTTTGCCAATCTCGGGTCTACAGGCTCCATCCAGGGGACTTAGTAAGGGCAGCTGAGGTTTTCTTAGGCAGCAAATTAGATTAAAGAAGCCAAGACACAATAACTAAAACAGAAGGCGATATAAAACCACCAGTGACTATAGAGAGATAATTCAGTAAAAGCCAAAATTGACAACCTAAAAGATGACTATCAACTCCTCTGATTTCATTCCAAACTCAGAGATGTACAGACAAAATCAATTAAATGAATGAAATATCCCAAAATACCAGATTACAGAAAAATTTAAATCAATGACATATTGCAAAATACGGTGTAACATTAAATTTGCAATTTTATCTTTCATAAAATGATCTACATAGTTAATGCAACAATTCAAAATAATACATTGTTGTTGGTTTTATAGCTTGTTTGTGTTTAGGCTGAATGATTTTGAAAAAATATTAATTTTTAATAATATATTAATATTAATATATTAATATTGCAATTGCGATATGATTAGCTATATTTGGGGAAATGATCATTTTTACATGATTATTCTCATTTTCATTGAAAAACATATGTAAATGACTATAGTGTGCTTTTTTTCCAAGGATCTGTACAAAAACAAAGATGTTTTGTCTGTAGAATACAATAAGTAGGCCAGGACATCTCTGCAGCATGATTATTTGATGTACATTAATATTTTGACACACATTTTCAACCAGTCAGGTAGAACAGCTTGATTATTAGCCTGATGACATAGTGTTTTCATAATTATAATTTTAAAATAGCTGACTAATTTTCTGTTGATTGACTAATCAATTAACAGACCAGTCATTTCAGCTCTACTGTTAAGCAAAGTTTAAACAATGAAATCCAACATTTATTCATAATACATTAACCCCACATCAGACTTTGTAATGAAACTTCAGCAAAACACAGTTAATTAGATTTCTCAGTTGTTATGTTTTGAAATTGAAAACAAAGCTCCAAGCAGTAACACAGGCACAATTAACACTAAAACAGATCATCAGGTAACGTTTTAGAATAAAGTAAAATGTTTTTCTAACATTTATCTTCCATCTAAAACTCTTGCATAATCCTGCAGCTGCTTTAACACATTCAACTGTAGGTCTTCAGTATGAAAGCAATTACAGTTTAGTAGCAGCTGAACATGAGCAATGAATGTAAACCACTCTGCAAAATATTAATATACTGTATCCATCCTGGCCGAGATCTGGAACAAAATCAACAACTCCAGAGCTTTGTTGCTCATTCATCCGCATTGAAACATTCATATTAGCTCCATTACAGCATTAACAGGGAGAGAGTTGGAGTTAGCAACGATTTGTCGCGTTATTCATCAATATTTGATCACTCAAGATTACTTATGCTTCTTTACTGACTGGGATTCAGATTGAATTTAAATGACTGCCTGAAAAAAAAAATCTGCCTCCACATACACTGCTACTGCAGCCATCATACTCAAATCTAACACCAGTGCTTATATGAGAATGAATACTCCTCTTAATATAATTGTCCATGGTAATGCTAGGTTGTTTCAACAAACAGTGAATACCCAACTGTCTTATATGGTGTAATAGGCAGCAAAAAATTTTGAATGCTGAATGTGGGCTGACAGATGCATCCACCAGCACAGAGATAAGAAATGAAAGCACTTGCAGACACTATTCAACTCCAAACCCCGGAGGACAAGTTCAGATCACAGGGGATCCACTCTGATTAAAGCACCAGCCTCTCCTGCATCACGCAAGAAAACATTTATCATGACCGCTCTTCAAATTCTAGTTTTAAACAAACAAGAAATATGCATTAATTGGTGAGCTTTAGAGGTACTTGTAGGCAGACTGATTTGTACATTTTTGTTTCACTTTACAACATATTATATTCACTGACCAGACGGACCAGATCTGTGTGTTTGAAAGGTTTAAGTCAATCAGACTTAACTGCTCATGAAAAGTCATTCATCACTAATGTGTGGTGCAAAAACTTGCAACCCAATCTTGTATTACTTGTCATTTAATTCTTAAGTGAGCACAAGGGATACAAGTAACTTTAGAGCGCTGTTAAAAGCAAACACAATTAGGAGAGAAAACTGCATGGGTTCAGCATAAATACTGTTGGAATAAAGGGCTGACAGGGCAGGCATCTCAGGAGCCATGAAAAGAAAAAACCTGATACGTGAGTGATTGCTAACTCTTCCCTGATTACTACACCAACCATCTGTTTACACAGACTTAACTTGAACTCGTGAAACTGTGAATAAACTGTGAAACAGGAGCCTTAGCTTTGGATTTACCGAAACCGATCCACTGAGAGTGACTCCTCCTCTGCTTCTGCTCAACCATTTCCTGGGGGTTACAATCATCTAGGTGGATGGATTTATGGATCTTCATGAGGGTCAGTGCACACTGAGATGATTTACAATACCTGTGCAGCTGTCCCACATCCTGAGAACCTAACCAACAACCAAAGCCCGTTCTGCAGAATTCACAGAGGAATCTGTTTACTTGGCACCGCAGGTTCCACTATGAGTGGTGAATCACATTTCCTGCTCTCTGCATTTTGTTTCTAAAAGAGGGTACAGGAATAAAACATACAAACAACATACAGTGGAATGCCTTCCATTTACAGCCAACCCAAGATAGCAGCAAACAATCTTATGTATCATTCAGTAGCAGCAAATTCTTTAGATATTACTTGTTTTTGGAACAGAACGTGGCTGTTACATGGTGGACATTTACTTTTTTCCTTCCTTTCTTTTCATTATAAATTCACATAATGATGACATCTTAAAGCAATGCTAGATAGTAATTTTATCTTAAAATAAATGTTTAAAAATGTAGTAGGGAGAATGGTCATTGCCACTCCAGGCCCACAGTGTTTGCTATGACACTATGTAACTATGTAGGCAGGAAATCTATTGCAAGAAATGCGTAATGCTTTACGGCACCATGTCACACAGCAACACAGCTCTTCAGCAAGCAAGCTATAAGAAGAAGCAAAAACTATCGAACGCAGAATGTAAGTTCTTTGGATGAAGCTAGCCCAGTATTCTCAGTATGGATACTGGCATGAGCTAAAAGAGCTAAGTAACGTAATAACAAATGCACATGTACAGCTGTCCTTATTTATGACAGTGGTGAATTATGGTCAGAAACAGTGGGGCCATTAAAAACAAATATTACATATTGTTGCTTTAAGCCAACAGAGAACTGATGGCATAGCTCCCAACTATTTGCATACAGGATGAAAAATACCCACTGTATGTAAAATGACCATAATGCAAATAAATCATGACAAACAGGAACTGAAAAGAAAAGGGGAAGCAAAAAGGGAAAAGTTACAAACTGACACAGACTGACACAGTCTGGATTGTATTAAGATCAAATCTATCATGTCTAAATTCACTACATGACAAACTAGAGTGAACTAGAGTATACATGTAATGGATTTAAACGAACTTGGCATAGATGTAAAGCAGGATCACCTGAGGTTATGAATACTATTCTTAGAAAGAATATACATAATTTGAAAAAACAACCAGCACAAGCTTAGCAGTTAGCTCTTGCCACAGCAAAATGATCCAGGGTTCAAACCTGATTGGGTCTTTCCAATGTGGAGCTTACATACTGTCAAATCCTTCCACAAGGTTCAGTAAAGGCTGCTCCTTTAATCAGTATAGGGATATGGAAAAGTGTCACATGTCAGTTCAGGTCTGTGTGGATTTCTGACGTGGTGATCACAAAAAGGGCGATAAGAGGATCTGTTCCAACTACCAAGGAATTGTAAGCTTTGCCTTCCTGGGAAAGCCATTGTAGTAAACAGGACACTCATGCCATTGATAAGAATCATTTGAAATTTTGGGAAATACAATTATTCACTTTCTAGCTGAGAGTTAGATGAGAAGATCAATAAACACTGTCTCTACAGGAAATATGAATCTAGAGCCAGGTGACAGTAAGGTTAGCTTAATGTGTTAATTAGTAAGCTTCGGGGGTGCTGGTAGGCAGATTTTTTCTACTTTGGACAAGGCCAGGCAAGCTGTTTCCTCCTGTTTCCAGTCTTTATGCTAGGCTATGCTGTCTACTGGCTATAGTTTCATATTTAATGGTGTCCATCTTCTCATCTAACTTTAGGCAGGAAAGGGAATAAGGATCAGACGTCCACATTTTCCGGGGACAGTCCCCGGTTTTGGTGGCCTGTCCCCGTCTGGAGTTGTCCCCGGAAATGTCCCCGTTTTTTATTGTGTTAATCTGACTGTATAAGGTGTTAACATACCTGTATTCAGATTTTAAGTGGCCAGAAAGACTTGAAAGCAGAGCAACTGTTTATCTACTTATTGATTGAAAGGTTATTTCTGCCCTGAAATGACTTGATTATATTCATCAGGGTTAAATTTGACAGATTATATCTTTAAATGGCCAAAACAACACATAAAATGCAGTATTCTACTTGCCAGAAAGTGATTGCAGCCTCTACTTATTGACTAAAATGTAGTTGCTGCTTCAAAATGACTTGATTTCATTCAGAAGAGTTATATTTTACACATTATAAAACCTAATTTGTCCCCTTTTTTATTTCATATACAATAACATTATATTTTATAATGACATACTGACCACTAAACCAAAAATGTCCCCAGATTTAATTTCAGAAATCTGGTTACCTTAGAATAAACTAGCATATTTCTCAAAATGTCAATTCAAATTATTACAGAAGTTACCCTTTCACAGATATCTGAGGGCTGCAGGGACTTTGCTTAACCATGCTAAATTTATGTTTTGTGGATAGAAGATGGTAGCAGAATATCTCAATTCATGGTCTTTCAAGAGCCAGAATGGGCAACAATTGGTTTTCCATTCTATTAGCTAGCTAATGGCAGCTATTTTAGGTAACTGTTTTCACCTACTTCCTTACAGGTACAAGTCAGTTCTTGATTACATAGTTGAATGACAACCGCCATGGTACAAGAGGAAGGAACAGGCCTGACAGGACAAAGAGCGCTGTGTACATTCTTGGCATAATGTCAAAAAGACTGTCATGTCACTGGAAGCCGGATGTCCCTCCGTCTTCGCCAATGTGAATGATATTCTTAAGGAGGGTATCAAGGCAAAGCCAAGGTCTGAAGTGTGTCTGTTTAAACAACATTAGCATCTGCTGTTTACAGATGATGGTGATACTCAGGCACATGATCTCTGATTTGCATTGGAGTGTTTTTCAGCAGTTGTGTTTTTCTGCTTCTCTGTATTTAAGAGTGAGGTCAGTTGACTGACACAACTAAAACTGTGCGTTACAAATTTTTTGATTAAGTTTGGTTTCTCAAACATCAACAGTCTACCACACAACTCTGTGAGGCCAAATGCTAATGTCAGCATGATGACATGTTTAAAATGGCAGTTAACGTTAGCACACATTTTTGCTGCTGTTTAGCAGGTAATGTTTACCATGTTCACCATGTTAGATTAGCATTTTAGCATGCTAACATTTGCTAATTATCAATAAACAGAGTACTGGTGAGGCTGATAGGAATGTCATTAGTTTTGCAAGTATTTAGTCATAAATCTGAGTATTGGACACATTAAAATATTTGTTTAGATCTTTAAGTCTGAAACAAAGTGGTGAATCGACAGAACCAACCAACCAACCAGCAGACACCCATTGCCATCCCTACAGCCATGCCAATAGCATAGCTAAAAATAAAAAATGTCTACCACGGGTTACCTGAGCTCAGGATAATGTCTACAAATGGCTTTTCGCCTTCCAGCAGCTGCTCAGACCTCCCTTTGGAAGTATATGTCAAAGGCAGATTAGGAGAAGATCCCGAGCGTGGGAAAACCAGGTGTAAAGCTAAGAAGACGACATCCAAGCGGATCTGGTTGGCTTTTGCCACCGTGTCCCTGACAATGGTTAAGTGGCAAAAAATGGATGTCTATACAGTTTAATTTCCATGTCTATTTATATCCCATTTTCTCTATTCTAAATTAGACCACTGCATTGTTTAAATTGCTCACTGCGCTTAAATTACATTTTTAATCCTGTATCCTCCATAACCCACACTTTACGTTATTAACAGCTGTCATATTTCATTAGGTTCACTGGGGTAATCACAGGCTCCCCACTAACCTATGTGCCAGTCTGCCAGAGCCAGACTGAAACAGTGTTCAGACACTGTGACCGTACAGAATGAGAGAAGGTGACAGACTGATTTTCCAGGAAAATCCGACAGACTCCACAATGCCCAAGAGAGATATATAAAGGGAGCGGGCTAAAGGTTAGTGTTACACTATGTCCTAATCTCATGAGTCTGGTTTTATCACCCAGCAACGACATACAGTCCATGAGTCATCACTATTGATTTGCTGCCACTGATCTTTATGACACTAACATGGCCTTGGACACATAAGGTCAAGCGTGATCACATGGCCCTGCAGGCTGTCAAAAGCTGAGTTAAATGCCTGCATGCCTAGGCATTTTGAAGATACAGCCAACAAAGTGCGAACTTCAACACAGAACTGGTGCAGGGAGGGTAATCTTGACAGTGTGTCTGACTATTATACCAGTACTCCTGATATAATCCTCCACTACATCTGCCCTACCTGCTCTGCTCTGCTTAACCTGCTGTTTTCAGATAGGGCCATTGCATAATGGATCTATTCCAAGTAGTGCGCCTTTTCCCAGGGGTTGTAGCTATTGCTGTCCATATATCATGGATTAATGTGCCTGTCCATGCACATGAAATCCCCTTTTAAGACCACTGAGCGCTATGGCACAGGGATAGTTTAGACTGTTAAATTACAGAGCCTGACAAATATCAAACCGATACAAAGATGACAAAGCAGAATAATCAGAGACCATTTTAAAGCCTACATTTTATAAACAAAAGGTTTAGTACTTGCATAAGTATAGAACCGTGGACATTATAATATCAGTGTGTAGTTTCCAAATCTCAATCTGAATTTGACCTACTAAATATTTAAATCATAGGCATTAATAGTTATACTCTCACTGTCAAATGCATAATGACAATTAAACAACTGAATTAATCTGTTGGGGGAACTACTGGTTTGTACCCCACAAATCATCATAATGATGCTGGGTGCTCAAATTCTCGCTTACATATTTCCAGATACTGTCAGAAAAATGTTCAGTTAGTAATTCAGTTTCCATCAGCAAACATCAGTAAAAGGAAAGCATCTGATGCCAAAGTAGTCTGGCTGAAACTGCAGATCACTGTGTGGCAGTGTTGGTCTGATTTGTAAGAAATAGGCTAATCAAGTACGATTTTTAACTTTAAATACTTATGAGGTAAATATAGTCTAACAGAGATTATTTGATTTGGATTTTTTTTAAAACGCCAGATGGTGTTATATCTTACTTTTCCTGAGTGATATGCTCCTCTATGGCTCCCAGTGTGACCAGGCTGTTGCTGCCCTGCAGCAGCCTGCAGGTTGCCAGGTGCCGCTGGTACTGCTCCTTCAGACAGACGTTCTCCGTGCACAAGTCGGATACTTGCTGCTCCAGCTCCTCTATCCTTCCCCTCTGCCTCTCCAGCAACTCCTGCTGGGTCTCGATGATCTTGTTAAGCTCCTTCAAATATTCCACAGCCCTGGTAGGGTTCTCGATCGGGCTTTCCATGTCGCTCCGAGTGCCTTTTCTTTGCGCTGTGGTTCCCTGTTGTATCGCAGAAGCTGGGGAAATGGTTCCGTGTAATCCTGGCTGGGTTTAAGTGCAACAATTCACTGGGTTTCGCCTTTTACGCCTCGCCATTGTTTTAAGTCGAAGTGGGTGATAATTCGGAATCAGATGTCGGTACGCACGTTTAGAAGTCCCACTGCACAAAAATACTTGAAGCTCCTAATCATTTATCAAGCTGCAAATGTCAAACAAGCGAATGTGACAGACTATATTTTGACGACCATAGTTTGCTGATTGAAGTCTGGTTGTTCCCCCTGTTGGCAGCACGGTATGACATTTTCTGTTAGGTACCTTTCGCTCCATGCTGTCCCCGTGACTTTTCGTAAACAGACGCCAGCTGTCAAGTAGGCGGGGTTTTCAAGTTTTATGAATCTGCAGATTGCACTGAGCGCAATAATGTCTTTGCAGCTACTGGAGTAAGGGATGTGGATTTTGAGCGGATTTTTCCATCCTCTCTCAAGCCAATTTCAGAAAATCTTGATTCACCTTCAGTCAGCAGTGTTCTGCAGGTGTGCACATAAGCATGCGTCTCTCTCTCTCTCTCTCTCTCAATTCAATTCAGTTCAAATTAGCTTTATTGGCATGCATGTATAACAAAAATTCTCTCTCACACGCACACACACACACACACAACATTACACATTTTGATAACAACTTTGTTTCATTGTAGTCGTCTGCTTGTAATGCCATAGCACAGCTAGACAGTAGCCTAGTAGTGCTGCGGCTTGGTCTGCAGAGTTGTTTACTATGCTGTCTGTGTATTGCCATTTCACCAGCAGGATGTACACCCCTATTGCAATGACTATGATATATAGGGGCAGCGCGTGTTAGTGTTTAAATCAAAAATGACTTCACTGTGGCACATCTGTATGTGTGGCAGGATGCTGCAGATTTGCACAGGCAGTGTCCCATGAGTAGATGAGAGCAAACTGCAGCATTGGTTTGTGAGGCTGCTGCTTCGGGGTGATTTCATCCCCGTCTGGGCTCTCACCAAGATTGAGGCTTTAGGATGTTGAGATAAAACTGAATTCAGTTTGACAACCGATCAAGATGATGGTAGAACAGCACATTTTAAAAGTGGAACTACAAAAAAATAGTTTTAAAGCAGTCACAGCCTTTTTAGGAGAAATAATCTGCTCCCTGTGTCTCCCTGTGATCGCTTCCCCATTGCTGACTTTCTTATCAAAGCAACATACACGCTCAAACATTTTCACATCCTTTTCTTTCATAAGACTCCTTTTACCTTTTGATATATTTTTTTCAAAGCTCAGTTGAGATTTTATATTCCTGGATGCCCATGATATTTGAGGGCTTTACCTTGACTGCACTCGGACAAGCTGGGATAACTTTGTTTTAATGTGGAGGCAGAGCTGCAGCAAAGCAGTGACAGTGGGAAGCAGTTTCAGGACATGGAGTATAGACGGAGTGCATTGGGTTTTTCTCTGTGGCTCCCTTATTCGCATGGCAGGAAGCCAAGGAGGACTGCAAGAGCCTCGACATGCCACCCACAAGGATATACAGTACACAGCCAGTCGTCGCAGGGTGGTGTTGCATGTCAGCACTCCCAAATGCCACTCTTAATTCCTCAGTTCTGATGCATTTGTTTTCCAGTGGTCTATGCCCTCTAGAAACAGTGCATACCATCATCAGGTAAATGTGTCTGTTGTGGGCCCTTCACACAACAAAACTGCTACTTTCTACAAGCAGTGTTAGAGGAAAAGGAGACCATCTTTCAGCTAAAGCCACGTAGGGGAGACCGGGTATGGTTGTAACATGGGGAGAGCTGTAACAACACCAATTCCACCAAATAGAGATGAGATAGGAGTAAGGTGATCATTTCAGTATCTACAGTGGGGGAAATAAGTATTTGACCCCTTGCTGATTTTGCAGGTTTGCCCACTTACAAAGAATGCAACGATCTATAATTTTAATCATATGTACATTCTAACAGTGAAAGACAGAATCCCAAAGAAAATTCCAGAAAATCACATCATATGAATTTATAAAAATTGATAACCATCTGATAAGGAAAAACAAGTATTTGACCCCCTACCAAACAGCAAGTATTCTGGCTCCTACAAGCCAGTTAGTCTTTCTTTAAGACACAGCCCCAATCCCAACCAATTATCTACATCAAATACACCTGCCTCACCTCGTTACCTGTATAAAAGACACCTGTCAACACCCAAACAACCAGCATCCAACATCAGCACCATGGGCAAGACCAAAGAGCTTTCTACGGACAATCAGGGACAAGATTGTTGATCTGCACAAGGCTGGGATGGGCT
>NC_060157.1:12440773-12446756 GCF_021292245.1 Micropterus dolomieu
CAATCAATTTCACATGCTGTTGTGCAAATGGAATAGACAACAGGTGGAAATTATAGGCAATTAGCAAGACACCCCCAATAAAGGAGTGGTTCTGCAGGTGGTGACCACAGACCACTTCTCAGTTCCTATGCTTCCTGGCTGATGTTTTGGTCACTTTTGAATGCTGGCGGTGCTTTCACTCTAGTGGTAGCATGAGACGGAGTCTACAACCCACACAAGTGGCTCAGGTAGTGCAGCTCATCCAGGATGGCACATCAATGCGAGCTGTGGCAAGAAGGTTTGCTGTGTCTGTCAGCGTAGTGTCCAGAGCATGGAGGCGCTACCAGGAGACAGGCCAGTACATCAGGAGACGTGGAGGAGGCCGTAGGAGGGCAACAACCCAGCAGCAGGACCGCTACCCTCGCCTTTGTGCGAAGAGAAGCAGGAGGAGCCCTGCAAAATGACCTCCAGCAGGCCACAAATGTGCATGTGTCTGATCAAACGGTCAGAAACAGACTCCATGAGGGTGGTATGAGGGCCCGACGTCCACAGGTGGGGGTTGTGCTTACAGCCCAACACCGTGCAGGACGTTTGGCATTTGCCAGAGAACACCAAGACTGGCAAATTCGCCACTGGCGCTCTGTGCTCTTCACAGATGAAAGCAGGTTCACACTGAGCACGTGTGACAGACCTGACTTCTGGAGACGCCGTGGAGAACGTTCTGCGGCCTCCATGGGTTAATAAATTTGATTTCCATTGATAATTTGTGTGTGATTTTGTTGTCAGAGCATTCAACTATGTAAAGAAAGGAGTATTTAATGAGATTATTTCATTCATTCAGATCTCCGATGTGTTATTTTAGTGTTCCCTTTATTTTTTTGAGCAGTGTATATCATAATATAATTAACTACATCAGCTTTACAAGCATACCACCTACCTATAATGATGATAGCTGTACCGGCCAGTAGAGCAAACAGAGTGAAGAACATCATCTGGTAGCTGTTTATGAAGCTGTGCAGAGTGTGGCCCCCCTCTATGTTACCAACTTGAAGAGGAGCTGCTGAGAGAAGGCGGTGGATAAGATCAACATGCTGTCCAAACCTCCTCAAGGTGCGGATAACAAAAAAAACACACTAACAAATATTAGCCCCGGCACTGAGGGATAACAATGCTTGTGGAAGTGAAATGTAAACTCAATGAAATGATGGTTTATGAAAATCTGCCTTGTGTTTATGCCCTGAAGATGACAGCAATACACAAAGTTGTATTTGTTGTTAAATAAACTAAACACAGAAAAATGACGTAAAATTAAAATATACGATCTGCAATCATTGGCAGCATGGTGGCCCAGTGGATAGCACTGTGGAACCCCGGCCTTTCTGTGTGGAGTTTGTGTTCTCCTCATGTCTGCATGGGTGCATGTTAGGTAGGTTCTCATGTTAAGTGTCGTTTGACTAGACACTGCATTTCAATCTGGAGTTGGTACCCAGGCGCTGTACAGTTTACTGCTCCCTTAGGGTGCAGTAAACTGTATAGCGCAGAGGATGAGTCTCGATACGTGTATGCGAGTACCTTTATCTGTTCAAAGTCAGAGTGTATAAGCACAACAGGCCGTGTCTTGTACTGTAGCAGGGTTGTTCCTAAAATACCCAGTGCTGTTCTCAGTAAATTAGCCTTTTGTTGTCTTTGCTAATGTGAAATGAGGAAAAACTGGATAGCTACGCTGTACAGGCATTTGTAACCATAAACCATACGAGAAGTAATGTGAGGAAGAATTTAGAATTTGACATTACCGCTCTAATAATAATAAAAAAAAATACGACCTTGTGACTTGTCATTTGCGCTGACAGGATATCTGACCTTGCTTGGCAGTGATGGAGTCGGCCACGTGGATCGTGACTGGGATGACGAGAGTCTGGCTGCAGGAAGTGCTGCTTATGGAAATGGAGGCAGAGACCGCTGTCTGAGGGTTAACAGCGCTAACTGTGTACTTTGAGAAACTTGGGAAGTCATGGTGTACTTCCTTCTCTTGGATAGCAATGTCGGGAGATGTAGACACCACCTAAAGATGTGGAAATGTTTTTTTTTTTTAAACAAAGGTCATGCTAAATGTAAATATGCCACAATGCCCCATTTTATTGGAGGTTCAACTAGAAACACTATTTTGCCTGACCTCCATGTTGGACAGGGCGGCAGTGGGGCCGTAGACTGTGAGCTCAGCTGATGGGTGCAGGTTCGAGAGCAGCAACTCGGTCTGGTCAGAGTAGAGGCCTGGCTCTATAGGCAGCACAGCGCTGACTTGTTCCCCAGAGAAGGCACTGCCCTCCAGGACTGCCCTCACTAGCAGGTTGGTCATGGACATGCTGAGCACACGGGTTTGTTGGTCAGTCATTGGCTGCAAAGTCATGGAACACGTGTAGTGGCCTGGGGCAAGAATTCACAGTGGGAAATGGGATGATTCAAGATATATTATTGATGTGGGCAATCAGGACAAGAAATGATTAGGAATGTCCTAGTGAGTCGATGTGGTCTCAAAAAAGGTACAAGTAACATAAACGCAATATATATTCCCAGTCAGTTCTAATCTCTGAATTTGTCTGGCAGGATCATTTCACAATCACAAGTTCCCATTAGGACTTCAGTGGGACTTAGCTAAGTGGTTACAGCCTTGTACACACACAGGGGATCCCCATCAGAGATAAGTCAACAACTGGGGTGAAGTCCCAAACCCCAAACATAATTAGACCAGTGCTTTCAAGAAATGGGGACCCACCTCAGTTCAATAAATCACCTGGACACCTTTTATAGTTCCTGCTTAATTCATTCCAAAAGAAATGCAGGTATTGATTATGCCCTTGTAAACAGTATTTTCCCAACAGTCATGCAGAGCATGCACACAAACAGTGTGCCTAGGTTAGGTTTAAAAGTAATTTTATTTTGGAAAAAGGAAGGCTTCCAGAAAGGTAGAAAAGAACGTATGAATGTCAAATAAATAAATGTCAGAATGAACAGAGTCTTCAACCAATAATTTAAAACAATAAAAAATAAATAAATGTTACATCAGTGCCATTTGTAAACACAGGAGTAAATAAGTCCTCTGAGTCACTGCTTCTTCGACTATGATTCTCTCAGATCAGCCTTACCAATGCTGGGGTCAAAGCTGGTGTGTGTTTTGAAGACACCATTAGCAGAGAAGTCAACAGCCTCACTGGTAAAGCTGAGATGGCAACTGACAGAGGTTTCTGGCTTCAGCTGAGAAATTGCTTCAGTCTGGGAAGAGGAACAGGTTCCTGCAGGGTAGAGCACACTGGCATGAGATACAAAACCTTTGTGCTTCATTACACACACACTAATAAAAAATATATTAATGTTAATGACACAGATTTATTTATTTATTTAGTATTTTGGTTTTTAGAAGGGCAGTTTGACATTTTGTGAAATACACTTATTTACATTCTAGTGGAGAGTTAGAAGAGAAGATTGAAACCACTCTCATGTCTGTGCTTTAATTATGAAGCTACAGCCAGGAGCAGCCAGTTTAGCTTAGCACAAAGACTGGCAACTGGGGCAAGCTTCATATTTACCATACAGATGTAAGAGTGGCATCGTTCTTCTCACATAACTCTCGGCAAGGAAGTTCCCCAAAATGTTGAACTACTCTTTTAAGTAATGGTCCACTAAAACTGAGTCTGTTCCGTACCAACGAGGTTGGTTCCTCTCTCTCTGGTAGTGAGTTGGACCTTTGTTTCCTTGCCGTTCCTGACAGGTGTAGCATGCGCCATGGCTGCGGTCCTTGTCACTGCTTCTACTACTACCTACGGAACCAAAGAGAAAGAAAACAGCCAATAAATCCTAAAGTGATTCAATGTGTGTGCTTGGAATAATCACGTTATAATTTACATCTACAACTGTTTACATCAATCACACTGGACAGTCAGTTAACCAAAACAACTGGGTGTTTAATATAACAATACTGCTACCTCTATCAATGTCTCTTCTCACACGGATTAGAAAAAAAAAAAAACATTTTCATTCAGTTCATTTTATTAAAATGCTTGTGGGCACCTTTCTGTTTAAGATAAAATACCCCGCACCAAATCTAATCAATTCTTGTTTAAGTAACAGGAAATATTCATACACTATTGCAGGCTACATTCAGCTCACGAGCATGACTGCATAGAGTATGGGGACACACTGAGGCAGAGCCAATTAATCCTTTCCAGCGGTAACGTCAAGCACACACACATTATGCAGAAACAATGTGTGTTGCTGAAAGGTGATGATGGATCCTAAAACATGTTGTACTCTTCTCGTTATGATATATTGCTGAAGGATTAATACAGTACGACGCACTGGCATAGAAGATCAAAATCTCTGGAGAAGAGATGTCAAGAGTAGAAATAAAGAGACCAGTGACGTTAGCATAATTACAACACTCAGAATCTGTTGAAGGGAAACAATTCCAGGGATTTCTTTTTCACACAGTCTGTCAGTATAGCGTTGCAGGTCAGATAGTAGTTACTACCTACAAATAACATACCTCTCTGTATGTTTTCAAAATACCAGGTATCTCATAGTAAACAGTAACTGTCCCAGAATCTCTGGCTACTGCTGCACCGCTTTTAGGGTCCACCTGAAGAACGCCATTAGATGAGGAGCTCCAAGTACCATGACCACCTGCAAAGAAGGGAAGATAATGTCCAGCTTTTAAAAAAAGATATACACTTTGCTAAACTAAAACAGCTTATAGTATGCAAGGTCAAAAAATAATAGGGATCTCCTCAGCAAAAAGATGTACTAAAGTTCAAATTGACTTAAGATAAATAGGTATTTTATCCTTAAAGGAAATGAAATAAAATTACAGTGCCTTGCGAAAGTATTCGGCCCCCTTGAACTTTTCGACCTTTTGCCACATTTCAGGCTTCAAAGATAAAAAACTGTAATTTTTTGTGAAGAACCAACAACAAGTGGGACACAATCATGAAGTGGAACGAAATTTATTGGATATTTCAAACTAACAAATAAAAAACTGAAAAATTGGGCGTGCAAAATTATTCAGCCCCTTTACTTTCAGTGCAGCAAACTCTCTCCAGAAGTTCAGTGAGGATCTCTGAATGATCCAATGTTGACCTAAATGACTAATGATGATAAATAGAATCCACCTGTGTGAAATCAAGTCTCCGTATAAATGCACCTGCTCTGTGATAGTCTCAGAGGTTCGTTTAAAGCGCAGAGAGCATCATGAAGAACAAGGAACACACCAGGCAGGTCCGAGATACTGTTGTGGAGAAGTTTAAAGCCGGATTTGGATACAAAAAGATTTCCCAAGTTTTAAAACATCCCAAGGAGCACTGTGCAAGCGATAATATTGAAATGGTATCAGACCACTGCAAATCTACGAAGACCCGGCCGTCCCTCTAAACTTTCAGCTCATACAAGGAGAAGACTGATCAGAGATGGAGCCAAGAGGCCTATGATCACTCTGGATGAACTGCAGAGATCTACAGCTGAGGTGGGAGACTCTGTCCATAGGACAACAATCAGTCGTATACTGCACAAATCTGGCCTTTATGGAAGAGTGGCAAGAAGAAAGCCATTTCTTAAAGATATCCATAAAAAGTCTCGTTTAAAGTTTGCCACAAGCCACCTGGGAGACACCAAACATGTGGAAGAAGGTGCTCTGGTCAGATGAAACCAAAATCGAACATTTTGGCAACAATGCAAAACGTTATGTTTGGCGTAAAGGCAACACAGCTCATCACCCTGAACACACCATCCCCACTGTCAAACATGGTGGTGGCAGCATCATGGTTTGGGCCTGCTTTTCTTCAGCAGGGACAGGGAAGATGGTTCAAATTGATGGGAAGATGGATGGAGCCAAATACAGGACCATTCTGGAAGAAAACCTGATGGAGTCTGCAAAAGACCTGAGACTGGGACGGAGATTTGTCTTCCAACAAGACAATGATCCAAAACATAAAGCAAAATCTACACTGGAATGGTT